>NC_092806.1:69105140-69240140 GCF_040954645.1 Diabrotica undecimpunctata | reverse complement strand
TATATATATATGTATATATATATATATATATATATATATATATATATATATGTATATATATATATATATATATATATATATATATATATATATATATATATGTATATATATATATATATATATATATATATATATATAAACGAATCAGAAGTATTTGTTGACAACGTAAGGAAGTAAACGTTAAATATTGGGTTTGCAGCAATAAAAAATGAAACGTGTACTCTTTTAAATCTTTATTCCAAGCTTTCGGACATTGGTTATGTCCTTCATCAGGGAGAAACTTAATGAGGTTGTATCAACGAAGATGTATTATAATGTTGATAAAATTTATCACAGTCTCTCATCATTTTTTAATATACAAAACCTATTTTTATGTTTAAAAATTTAAAAAATTACTGTACATCCAAAAACACTTAATTATTCTAAATACATAAATGACAATGTCATCAGGTTAAAAAGGTTCATTTCCACTTGGATGCACTTTACATGCTGCTATAACAGTAAATGGTGTTTTATGACTATTTCGTACTTCTAAAGATCATAATATACTTATTGTCAGCTATTTACAATTCATTTTGATTTTGTTGCTCATTAGGCAGTTGAATTAAATTTTGAATTTCAATTAAATCGTCGTCAAGAACTTCATCATCGCTTTCAGGAATATCACTATTATCTTGCCACTTACAGTCACTTCTACTATTCATTACATTATTTAATTATACAATTACAGAAATTATCCCTAGCCAATAATTAATTTCCGGTAAACTACTATAATTTTTAGCTCGATACGTATCTACTCTGCATAATGAAAACAAAACACGGAACACCCGGTTTTTGATATTTGAATTAGAGTTAGATCGACGCGTGCGTAAAGGCACTCGGCACCCTTGTCAACCTGTAACCTTAACAGCGAGCAACCCTAATTTGCGACCATTTTCCTACAGGCAACCTTATATGATCATATTAAAAAAACTTTTGAGACTTTCAACACCTTCGGGCTGGATGAACTAAGAGTTGTTTGTGGAAGGTCATTTCATAAACCATACAAATTCCTCAATCGATAATCCAACATTCCTGTTGTTCGATAATCACGAAAGTCATCTTTAAATTGAATGTGTGTATTTAACCAAATCCAATGGAGTGACTATTTTAACCTTTTCGCCGCATTGCAGTAATAAAGTACAAGAGGCACACTATAACAGATGTCGAATCTTGTCTTATGCACCACCCCGGAGTTCCATTGATCATACACGATATACCATAATGTATTACCAGTGCATTTCAGCATTCAATGACTCCAATTAATATAACATCAGGATTCCGTAAATCGGGTATTTTCTATTATGATCGGGATGTTTTTGCAGAAAAAGGTTTTCTTCCTAGTTCCGTCACAGATCGGCCTGAATAGTCAACATCTTCAAATGATACTGTCGAATTTCTAATTTCAGATTCTTGCACAAATGGCAAACATGAGGAAAAGGATACTACTTCGAATCTTGATACTGTAATAACAACACTTACTATTGACCATGATTCGACGATTTATCGAATCCGGAAAATAGAAAAAAAAAGTGAACAAGCAGAATTTCTAAAAAGCTCATACTGAATATGATGATGACCTTAATGCTACAATAACAGGATTCGAAGAAATGAATAGAAATGCAGTCATTGATGACTACGTTCTTGTAAAGTTTGCAAGCAAAAAGTCAGTAAAATCTTTTGTTGGCAAAATTTTGACTAATCTTTCCGATGATTTCAAATGTGGGATCCATTATCTGAGCAGAAATAATAAATCGAACAAGTTCTTTTATCCAAACGTTCCAGAAGATACTAATGGTTTATCGCAAGACATAGTGATGATTTTACCTCTACCAGTGTTATATGGAAAAACAAAGAGGCAAAATAATTGTGTTCAGTTCGAACTGCATTTTGGAGCACTACATGTTCAATGAACGATGTCTCGTAGTGTCTCAGTGTGGACCACTCTGGGACACAGTGAGGCACTTTGCAACGTTAAAGATTTTTTTACACTTATGTTTTCAAGTTCAAATATATTTCTGTTGTGTATTTTTGTAAAATAGAGGCCAATTTACAGGATTATTTGTTGGTTTTCAATATATATATATATATATATATATATATATATATATATATATATATATATATATATATATATATATATATATATATATATATATATATATATATATATATATATATATATATATATATATATATATATATATATATATATATATATATATATATATATATATATATATATATATATATATATATATATATATATATATATATATATATATATATATATATATATATATATATATATATATATATATATATATATATATATATATATATATATATAAGAAAAAAGAAGTACTTGTGACTCGTTTGGAAAAAATATATAAATGTTTTGGATGGGTTGGAGTCAATAAAAGGGGCTATTGGTTAACTATTTATTATCTCGAGCTTTCAATTGTGTTTACAATTATTATCAAGAGCTGCTAAAAAAGACAAAATATCTTACAAAGTTGAACTAGAAAGAAAAAAATTTTTTTGTTAACTCCCCAAATAAAATTAGTTTGGTTAATAAAATTGCTGCTAATACATCTCAAAAAGAATTAATACAAAAATGTTTTTATCTAATAAATGCTTCTCTGAAATTTTAATATAATTTTGAAAACATTCTCTTAACACAAAAACAATTGAATTTATAAATAAGTTAAAATAGCGACCAATTACAAATAAGCCTCAATGTCATAAATGCCAACTTAAAATTTTTATTGTTGACAATTATATTGCCAAAAATAAAATTTTATTTAAAAATTCTTTTGTTTAGTAACAAAAAAGAAGAAGATTTATTCACCATTGATAGATGTCTGAAAAAATGTAACAGATATATGGAAAATTAAATCAAAATGTGATTTACAAGTTTCATACATAAATTATAAAGAAAGAATATAATTATAAATTTTGCTTAGATTTTGAATTTTTTGATCTTTTTTTTTGTTTAAGATTTCATTCTGTATTTGAAGGGAAGCTTTTTAACCAATATTTAGGATGATGCTTAAATAGTAGAAAGTAAATATACGCGATGTTTGTAACGTAAATTGCCTCTTATTTGCAAGGCGGCCCGGGTATTAGTCCCTACGAGTGAGCAAGAGGTAATACAAAACAGCAGGCTCTCTATCTGACTGCACTTCCATTAAGTGCAGCTAGGATATATGTGTTGATATTCATATATGTTTCTGCAAATTATATGAAATTAAGTGTATATTTAACTTCACTGTTTTGTTTTTTGTTGTTGTAATGGGCGTTAAGTTTAGAAAAATGCACTTTAGTTTTTGTCTAGTATACCATTGGTAATTTTATCCGCCACAATGATTTATATTTACATTTATTATCTCTTGTTGTTTCGCTCTTGATGCCAGACTTTGGTTGGGAAGGATACCTGAGTGCGATAATTAAGGAAAGGCTATACTTTATAATTATAAATGATCTGTATAAAATGATACATTGTCAATAATTTCTGATTTTTTATTAAGAATGTTTCCTGTTGTAATTTTAAGAATAACATTTCAAACCAAAAAATATGATACATAGAAGGTTGGTTAGTTTAAGAAAACAAAAATTTTAGTATAAATGGTGTGTGATGCCGCCTAATCAGAAAAATGGCGGTTGGTTATAAGTCCATGGCATAATTTTCTTCCGCCCTCACCTATACATAAATATTTAGATATAAAGCACTATTTGTAAAATATCCAATCAAATAAGAATCATTCGATAGAACACAAAATATATTTATCGCAATGTTTGTCATTTTTACCATTGTAGAAAACATTCCGCCTGTGTATATTTTTACATGTTTTGATTTGGCGCAAAAAATTCTTATATTTTAAATTGACAACGTGCGCAATTTAAATATGGTGTATAAATAAATGTTGCTTTACTGAGCTAATCATATTCGCTTTTTATCTTTTTATATTAAATTTAATAAGATTGCATATTTTGTATGTATGTATCGGCCTGCATGTGTATCTTTTTAATCTCTCTGTTGTTTTCATACATTATTTTCCTCTTCTTTACGCATATATATATGTATATATATATATATATATATATATATATATATATATATATATATATATATATATATATATATATCTTGTCTTCGTTTATAACTTCGATTTTATTTTTGGTCATCTAGCTTCTGGCATTCTTCGAAGTAATTATTATTGAACTTTGCTCCCATCGGAGCTCAGAATCACTGAAGCAGTTCTGAGATTCAGTTTTTATAATAGCCTCCAGTGCTAGACCGCATTTGCTTAAATCGTCTCTATATCTTCCAAACTGTTCCCTTTCAGCAGCATTTTTAACTGGAAAACATGAAAAAGTCGCCGCTTTCTATTTCAGGAATGTACATAGACTGGTTGAGTTGTACAGAGAGTGTCTTGTATTACGCGAAAAACCCTTGCACAAGATTCGATGAATAAGCTGACGCGTTCTTACAATTCGCTCAAAAACACGTGCTCGTTCAAACGATAAACTTCAAACGCAGGTCTTACATGTTCAATATTTTTCGGTGTTATCCTGGATGGTCGACCATAGCGCGCGTCACTGTCAACAGATATTTGCAACTATTTTTGAATTATTTAACAAAAAATTGTTCTGCTTTTAGCTGGAAACTTTTTATAATGGAACATCTGATCCATTACGATATTCATTAAGTATTGCATATTATACCATTGTATTTTCTTCAAATAACTATCACTGGCGTCCTTCTGAAATTTTACGTCTGTTGCTACTTATTCCGTCAGGTGCTCACGTTTCCTTAATTTGCAATTATTTCCATATACATATACATATATATATATATATATATATATATATATATATATATATATATATATATATATATATATATATATATATATATATATATAAATCTTACCATCATTGCTGCATCATTTTATTATAGGTATGTTTGTGCGTCCACTCGAAAAATCGAAATATATCTAAATTTTAAACTGTTTTTGACTATCTTGCAACAATGGCTACTTCGGTGTCAACTCAGTTTTCTATATACTTTAAGAATAAAGAAGATGATTTTTACTTTCACTAAGATAGCAGTTTTGCATCCACATATTTTGCCATCGTTGGAACGTCCCAATATACCATATAGCACGCTGACATTTCTGTGTCCGCAACGGGTATTTTTGTTCATAGGAAAGCTGTTCCGGCATCCGCAACGTTGCCATTATCAAATACCTCGGTTCAGTTTATTATTCATTTTGATGTGATCCTAAATACTATTTGTACTCTGTTAGAAAATATGTCTGCGTAGAATATGCGAACTTATATTGTCTGCTAGATAATGAGTAGCATCATTTTGTAAATGAAGGAAAGTACAGTACTCCATAATGACAAAACGAAAAGAAATCGTAAATCAGGAAAAACTGATATAGTGTTATTCATGATAATTATTGACTCACAGGAATATCACTAATTTAAAATGAGAATTAAAGATAATAAAGAAAGAATTAAAGAAAAAGAAAAACTGAAAAAAAATATTCTACTAAATAAAACCTAATATGTCAGAAAGTGATAGTTTTGAATATTAGGTTAATCAAAATATGCAGCAAATACTAACGCACTATACAGAATGTCCCTAATTTTCTAAGCAGATTTCAGTATTGCATGATATAATAATATTTTAATAATGGTGTCAAAACTAATGAATTTATTATAAAAATTCCAAAATACTCATATTTCTCAAATAAGATATAATGTAAATTATGTTGCATCGGAAAACCTTTTTAATAAAACTTATTAACAATTATCAGTGTTGCAACTTTTGAAATAAAAGTAGAGTATCAAAAATAAAAAGTGAGAGAATAGAAACGTTTCTGTTTACCTAGAAAAGTTTCGGACCAAAGTTATTAGCTACATTCAGAACTGAATTGTTTATAAATAACATTTTTTTAACATTTTTTTTTATTATTAATTAGTTTTGAAGTAATGATGCTGTTTCAAAAACATATTTTTCCACTATTTGTAACATTAAAAAATATCTTAAATATAATATATTAGGCATAATTAATCTTATAACTTTTATATATTTTAAATTTGAAATTTTTTAGATTTGAAAAAATCGTATAATACGAAAAAACATTTAATTTCCTTGTTTGGATGATAGAAAATGGTGCTTGTAATGGCATCGACATTTTTTAAACAACAAATCCCATTTTTTGTAACAAAATTAGAAAAAGTATATTATTTATATACCCAGACCAATATTAAATATAATACATACAGTATAATTTTTGAGAAAAATGCAGTTGAAAGTTTTTTCGTTCTAATGATTACTTCAAAGTAGGTGAATATCTCAAAAAACATTATAAGTAGCAAACAGTTATTTTTTTTAAACAATTTTTGATAAGACCAAAAATTTAAAAAACGTTTCGGTGTATTACGATTATTTCAAAATTGATTCAGATGAGACTGAATATTATTAATTAAAGATTAAGCTCTGAAACTCTGAAGATTGTTAACAATAGTAAACTAATACAAAATACATTATATTGAATAAAATACACTGAAAACAAAAAATAACTTCGAATGTGCTATAAGCACAGAAGTAAGAATAAATCGTAAACTAGCGGCACGCATTAATGTATCTCGTGATTGTCAGCCCAGTGTAAAATTGCATCACAAATTAACTCAACCGGTAAATGTTTCGTATAAAAACTTTAATTTGGAGTCATGTTTTATTGCCAAAAATATTTGTATTTCTGGATTTAAGTTCTTCACACTCTCTTTTTTTTGGTGGTGTCTTGTTTCTTATGTGATCTGTAAAGATTTTTTTTGCAATTTTTTTTTGGTCTAAAGTCCATGGCACAAGAGTATGACTTTTTTTGTTGATAGTAGGGACATTATTAGGATGACTTAAACTAACTCACTAGCATCTAATTCGGCATCAGTTGTTCCGTCATAACTCATCCTCCATGTTTAAGTTGATTTCATCTAAAGTCTTGCCTTTATATCACCCTGATTCTTCTTTTTCCATCAGCATGAAGAGCTTGAAAATTTTTGCCGTTTTATATACGTCATCGGGCAATCTATACCCCTGTTTATGTACGCCATTAATGTGATCCATAAAAGTTGTTAGTTGTTCGATATCATTCGGCGACATGTTGAAGATTTGGGTGGCTAAATGTTTGCATAATCTCGTCGATGTAATGGTACCAGGATTTTTTACTCCACTCATTTTGACATATGATTCCTTAACTTTATAACCGGTCATCGGATTATTTGTACCGATTTTCGGGAACAAATATATATTTGAATCACCAACAAAGTTTTTTCTTCAATTTGTCAAAACACCTGTGTGTTCTTGTAGGCCAATGCTGAAGAGCACCGGAACACCCCTTCCTCGTTTGTCACGAATCACAACTCTTTTGAATTTAGTTGGCAATGTTTTTCAGTATGTGTTATGGCTTCTGAAAACTCTTCATATGTTTGATGAGTACTTCTTTCAGAATAAACGTGAAGTGGCATGCGCTCCATTTCGCCAAAATCGTTAACTTGTTCCATTTCTTAATATTTAAATCTGCAGTAGCAACGGTTGATATCTCAAACTTCCAAGCATCCTCCTGTAACTGCTTAAAAGTTTTAAAATTTGACGCTGCTTTAGCTGTTGTCAACGTGGAAATATGATATTTTCGTTTCAGAATAAGCAATATGGCGATATCACAGCATTGTTTTAAAGAAGTTTGAATGTTCATTGTAATGTAGGATAAGCAAAAACTTTCCTGACTGCATCATATTTTGTTACTTTTTTAGTAGCGTCGACAAATAAATCGAACTATACTGGCTGAAGTGCATCATATAATTTTTTGATTATTTGTTGTAAAGTGTGTATTTCTATAAACGATTTAGTAAGCTCTCTCATTTTTCTCTGTGAGTTTTTAAATAGCCGGCTCGGAATTTACAAATCAATAAATCTTTCTTTGCAACTAAAGAAACTTTCCTTAACTGAGGATCTACTAATAAATATTTAACAAATACGCACAAAAATACATCGAAAAACACTAGCGTAATGCGTAGTAGACACTTTTTTTTATTTTGTGGGGCTGTGCTATTATCACTGCATCAGTAGTAATCGTGAATGTACACCAACCTATCATTTTATTCTTCAGAGATGTTCCTTTAGTGATTTCATGATTTAGTATGGACCATTCATCTTTTAGCAGATTTAAAATTCTCTTCTTGATATGTTCAGTTTTCAGCCTATGGATTAATTGATACTGTATAAAGCAAACTCAATAAAACAATCTTTGTGTTAAATTAAGTAACGTAAATAAATCCATTTAAACTTGTGCATTCGTGTTTAAATTAAATATAAATAATTGTATAAAAATACACATTTTAGAAGTATTTAATTTTGTTCCGAAGGGATTGTTTAACTATCGTATTTTGTTCAATTCTCTACTCATAAAATAAAAGCTAACTTCTAACACCTATCTATTAAAATGTTAAAAAATCTGATATTGACCCGTCATGTACCTGACATCGCTTCAAGGTGGGTGGGTTATGCGACTTTCATCATCAGGTTTATCATGCACAAAAAGATATTATTATCTATTTTTTGAAAAACGTCTAAAAATCTGTCCCTGTATTTAAATTTATCTCTAATTAACCACCCCGAATCTGAATTTGTTCTTTTACAATATCGAAAGGTTTTTCGAATAAAAGTTGTTCGCAAGGCCAGCCCCAGCCGTGCACATGTCGGAAATATACATTCTTGAAAAATCACAAAAAACAAAAGTACAAGAGTAAAGTACCACAACTTCTAGATGAATGTTGCTGTAAACATTTTCAAATGATGCATTTTAGTAAAAAGCTTAAATATGAAATTTCATCAAAGTAATATCGTAAAAATAATATATTTACAACTTAAACTCTATTACCTACATGTTACTGTTATTCAAATGCAAAACATCTATATATTTGATGGTATTTCAGACGGTTGTTAGCAATGTTGCCAAATTGAAATGACGCAGAATAATCGAGATAATGAAAATAATATACACCAATGAATTATACTCCATTGTTTCATGCGCCTCCTGAAGGAGATATCGTGAACTAATATATACACAAATATTTCATGCTAACACCATTGTTACGTCACTTAAAATCCTTAATATATTTGTTGCTATAACTCAGAACTATATGCAAGTTTGTCACATCCCTTGTTTGGATTACGAGTGTCTTCTGATGTCAGTTAGAAGAAATTGGTTACGACCATTTTTGAAATATAAGCGATTGTAATACTGCGTCCGTATATTGACGCAACAATGCGGCGGATGCAGCATTACATGCAAAAACATAAATGTAAGGACGCATCAATGTCTGGAGGATCTATATATATATATATATATATATATATATATATATATATATATATATATATATATATATGTATATATATATATATATATATATATATATATATATATATATATATATATATAATTGTTTAGATTACTTATGTAAAAATTTTAGTAACAGTTGCTGTAGTCGATATCTTTTATAAATTGTTTTTGTATGTGAAGTAGATATTTGATAGATCCACATACAATGCCTTGAGGAATATCAGAATATATGATGAATCAAATATGGACAGTCAATTAAAAAAGTATATAAGTTTTTGTAATACCTTTAGTTGTGAACACACTGTATTGTTCAAGAAAGATTGATTTATAAAAGTTACTGATGGAATTTTTAATATCAACGCTCATTTCTTTATTATTCTATTATTTTTGGGTTTATTCTATCAGCTAGAGCATGACCGAATTCGTTCTGAGCTGAAATTATTTAAAAGTGTTGTGAAGTAGAGGTTGTTATTATACATGTTTATTCATAAACTTACCACAATGTTATATTCCAAGAAATTAGTTACGCACGGTAAAATATTTTCTCGAGCAAATATCTGATACATTGGTCAATTTTAGATACACTTACTAAAAAACAATGTATTAATTACTATTTTCTTCTATCTAGTCATGTATTTGTAAGCTTTTGAAAAACCACGGTACGATAGGAACTACCGGATTTGAAATCAGCAAAAACAGTAAGAATTTGTTAAAACATTGCGGGTATTTGAACTTTAAATATAGGTTATAAATTAGTTTATGAAAATTATCGTATGATTTTCTAAAATATAAACTGTAATAGGGATATTTAAATGTTAAAATGGTTTCTTCTATTTCAAAGTCCTTAGCATATTTTGTTGACTATCTGTTCGCAAGATTTATAACTGAATAAGTTATTTTGTTTAACAGAACTATTACTGAATTTTTTTAAAATTTTTTGTCAAATACTAAAAGGTCTCTGTAATTTATGAGCGCCAAGATTTCCAATTATATTTATGCGTTGCCGTACAATTCCAGGAACGCTACTATTGGATTGCTACACCTAGATTATCTACTAATATAGATCAGGCATAGCTTAGGTAATTTGGTCTTGGGACTATAAAGACTCATAATTATGGAGCACGGTAGAATTATAAAGTCGAAGAAAGCATAAAACACATGCTGAAACTATGGAATACTGGAACACAACATAAATAGTGAATTTTTAAAAGTATGCAGGTAAAAATCTTGGTGACCTTGAGATACAAGAAACCCTTTTGGTATCGTTAAATCCGTGTTTGCATAATGTATAGGTCATAAACACAATTATTTATGACCTATAAAATAAGTATCTATTGTCATGATCTATTACATATTATGTAAAATTAGTATAAAATTAATTCTAATATATTTAGACATCACTATAATTGTAGTTTGGTTATATAATTGCGTCACACTCTATATTTTGCTTGCGCGTTGGTAAAAATGGCATAATTATTATACTATATAGTCAATTTTATATATGAAACGATTCTGCTCTTAGTCTTATTTGACTGGAACACAAAAAATTTATGTGATCTTAAAAAGAGGCATTTCATATTATTTTTCTTATGTACAGTGTTGTTGTTCCTGAAACGCTATTAATGTATATAATAATGAATTTAGTTTGTTATTTTTTAGATTCTGTAAACGCTATTAGATATAGCATTTGTTGAAAGATTACAGATAATAAATCACCAAATGTTACATATGTCATGTGTTTTATTTAATATAATCTCAATTAATTTCCACTTTAATTCCACATTTAGATTCCCCGAAACAATCAAACATTTTGGAAACACAAACCCGGCTCTTCTAGGCAATGCGGACAATAATTATTAGTATCTTTTCTAATTTTATTTGTGTTCCAGCAATATTTGCAGCGTCTTCTCTTTGTTTTCCCATCGGCATCTTTGGACAATTTTGTTGTACACCAATGGTTTTGTAACCGGTAGATTTTTTGGATTCGGTCCTAAAATATTCTCAATAGCTGAAAGCTTAAAATCGTGAAGGGACATCTTCTTTTGATTTCTGCTATTATATAGAAAGTTCAAAGATATGCAATCCTATATATATATATATATATATATAATTATATATATAATTATATATATATATATACATATATATATATATATATATATATATATATATATATATATATATATATATATATATATATATATATATATATGTATATGTATATATATATATATATATATATATATATATATATATATATATATATATTCCTTCAGGAGACTGTATTCGGTTATTTCTTAAAGTACCTGTAATCCAAATACTTAAAGTAATTGTCTAGTCAAGTCAATAATATTATAAAAGTTATCCATATATAAGGTATGCCCAACGTTGATACAGCCCTCCATTAATTTTAGTACCACCTTTTGTGTGTGATTCTCCTTCCTGCAATTTTTGGGGTCCTCTGCTCTAGCATAGACTACCAACTTTTTAATAAGCCGGGAATGTCCTGTTAACATGTACAACTTCATTCCAAATTTATGTCTCACCATATTGTCTAAATCTCAACCTTCCCAACGATTTATCTCCGCTTCTTGCGAATCTATACTTTTTAAAAAAATTTAAAGACTGAACATATGACTAGTTTTCCAGTAGTCATTCAGACGGTTTAACTTAATTGTACCCATATGAAATAATAGTCCAAGAAAAATTTTAAATTCTGCTTGTGTTACCTCTTTCCAAAAGGTAATCCTAGACCTAAACTTAAAAAGGGATAATTCCCGGGAGTTGGCTGTATACCACATAGTTGAAAAAACTCTTTTTTTTGGACTAATCAGTCCATCTTCAGTGAACCTAAAAGCAAGTAATACCACTAAATTATTAAAAACGTAAGGTAAAATTTCGACTGTTATGTGCAAACCTGTGGATTATTAGGTACTTTGTAGTACTTGCAAAATAACCTCAAAAGCACATATTGGTTGGGTTTACTTGGATTAAACCATACTTATATTAAATTATATAGCAGTATGCCGATGAGATTAGATTGCCAACAGGAAACATAAGTCCCTACTCGAAAAAGTTTCTACATCCTAACTGTAGGAATGTTAAATGTCAACTAATATGAGATGCCGGAAGTGATAATTGAATGTTTACAATGATATTCGGAACAATATCGATAGTACATTTTTTTTAAGTAAACCAGGTCAAGGACCCATATGCTCAACTCTATATAAATTTTTATTAGATTAGTTTATTAAAATTGAGACTATAAAATATAAATAGAATATAAAATTAAATTGATCAGTAAAATTGGAAACTGACTTTAGAAAAAGACAGAAATTATTAATGATAATAAGAGAAAGGAAGTGAATTAAGAATGAGTTAAACGATCGAATAATTAAATGAGAAAGAGGGATAATCCCAGACGTTTCCGAATGACTTTGTGCAAGTATTTCGACAGCATATAAATTTTTATTTGAAATAATCAGTTCATAAAATTCGTTAGTGGCTATCAGGTTAAAATAGTCTATAGGTTCATTTCCACTTGGATTCACTTAAAACCCGGCTATAACAGTAAATGGTGTTTCATGACGATGTTGTACTTCTGAAGATCATTTATATTGTCAGCTATTTGCGGTTTATTTTGATTTTGTTGCTCACTAGCAAGTTGAATCAAATTTTGTTTCTATCGGTACATCGGTAGTCCAGTATATTGGGCTACCAGTAGATATTACTTCACCCTTTTGTTCTTTAACAACTGACAATAGTTATTTTCCTTCAGTTGTAGTTAGCCTAGAGCCCCAGTGGTTATTCTTTGCATTTAAGTCGCCACCAATGATGTATCTTTTTCCTAAAGTGTTCATAAACTCTTTATATTGTTGTCTTTTAATGGAGTGTCTAGGAGGACAATATATTGAATTTATTTTTACGGTATGTGTTTTCATCTTCACACATACTGTTGTAGCTTGTATGTGCTCAGTTGCATATTTTAATTTCTCATGATGCAAGATGTTATTTTTAATTATGATAGCGCTTCCTCCTTTAGCTGCATTGTGTTTTTCTGAGGTCCTTTAGCTGAAGTGTGTTTCAGAAATGAGACTAATTTAATTTTCTCAATGCTTGCAACTCGATTTGATATTGTAACACTCCTTTTGCGTTTCACGCCATTATTCGGTGGTCTTTAGCCATTTCTGATTTTCGGAATAGTTCCTTTAGCGCTATGCTCTAGTCGGGCAACTCTGATATCGATTTGAGTTATTTTGTCATCAATCTTGGTGAGTTTTTCCAATATCATTTTTAATGTAATGTCAGTTTTTTTTTCTTGTTGCGATGGTGCATGTCTCCTTACATTCTTTGTTACATCGCTGTAACTTCTATTTTCACTGGCCTCTACCGGTTTTAATTTTTTGCTTTCAATAACTATGGAAGGCTTTTTAGCATTGTCTTTGTTTGTTCTCTCGTCTCTCATTGTTTGTAATTTTTTAGCTACATAACATCCTCGGTAGTTTTCAGGATGGTTTTCTCCACAATGTACACATTTTTGTATTTCTTCTGGATGTTTTTGACAATCTTCAGTAAGATGTTTACCAATACATTTTACACATCTTTGCTTCTTTTTACAGTATTTTCACGTGTGCCCGTAAGCCTGGCATCTTTTACATTGGGAGACTAATCTGGAACTCCTTAATGGCTCGATTTCAACTCGAGCAAGATTGATAGTACATTTTTTAAAGTAAACCAGGTCAAGGACCCATATGCACAACTCTATATAAATGTTTATTAGATTATTTTGTTAAAATTCAGACAGAAGTTACTATTTATTATTATTTATAATTATTTGTTTATATTTTATGAATTGACTATAAAATTAAAGTGATCGGTAAAATTGGAAGCTGACTTTAGAAAAAGACAGAAATTATTAATGATAATAAGAGAAAGTAAGTGAATTAAGAATGAGTTAAATGATCGAATAATTAAATGAGAAAGAGGGTGCAAGTATTTCGAGAGCATATAAATTTATATTTGAAATAATCAGTTCATAAAATTCGTTAGTGGTTATCAGGTTAAAATAGTGTATAGGTTCATTTCCACTTGGATGCACTTTACATGCGGCTATAACAGTAAATGGTGTTTTATGACGATTTCATTCTTCTGAAGATCATATATTGTCAGCTATTTACGATTCATTTTGATTTTGTTGCTCATTAGGCAGTTGAATTAAATTTTGAATTTCAATTAAATCGTCGTCAAGAACTTCATCATCGCTTTCAGTAATATCACTATTATCTTGCCACTTATAGTGACTTCCACTATTCATTACATTATTTAATTATACAATTACAGAAATTATCCCTAGCCAATAAGTAATTTCCGGTAAACTACTATAATTTTTAGCTCGATACGTACCTACTCTGCATAATGAAAACAAAACACGGAACAGTCGATTTGGATATTTGAATTAGAGTTAGATCGACGCGTGCGTAATGACACTCGTCACCCTTGTCAACCTGTAACCTTAACAGCGAGCAACTCTAATTTGCGACCATTTTCCTACAGGCAACCTTATATGATCATATTAAAAAAACTTTTGGGACTTGCAACACCTTCGGGCTGGATGAAGAACGAGTTGTTTGTGGAAGTTATGCGTCATTTCATAAACCATACAAATTCCTCAATCGAAAATCCAACATTGTTCGGTAATCACGAAAGTCATCTTTAAATTGAATGTGTGTATTTAGCCCAATTCAATGGAGTGACTATTTTAACCTTTTCGCCGCATTGCAGTAATAAAGTACAAGAGGCACACTATAACAGAGCTGTCGACTCTTGTCTTATGCACCACCCCGGAGTTCCATTGACCATATACGATATACTATAATGTATTACGAGTGCATTTCAGCATTCAATGACTTCAATTAATATAACATCAGGATTCTGTAAATCGGGTATTTTTCAATAATGATCGGGATGTTTTTGCAGAAAAAGGTTTTCTTCCTAGTTCCGTCACAGATCGGCCTGAATAGTCAACATCTTCAAATGATACTGTCGAATCTCTAGTTTCAGATTCCTGCACAAATGGCAAACATGAGGAAAAGGATCCTACTTCGAATCTTGATACTGTAATAACAACACTTACTATTGACCATGATTCAACGATTTATCGAATCCGAAAAATAGAAAAAAAAAGTGACCAAGCAAAATTTCTGAAAAGCTCATTCTGAATATGATGATGACCTTAATGCTCCAATAACAGGATTCGAAGAAATGAATAGAAATGCAGCCATTGATGACTACGTTCTTGTAAAGTTTGCAAGCAAAAAGTCAGTAAAATCTTTTGTTGGCAAAATTTTGACTAATCTTTCAGATGATTTCAAATGTGAGATCCATTATCTGAGCAGAAATAATAAATCGAACAAGTTCTTTTATCCAAACGTTCCTGAAGATACTAGTGGTTTATCGCAAGACATAGTGATGATTTTACGTCTACCAGTGTTATATGGAAAAACAAAGAGGCAAAATAATTGTGTTTAGTTCGAACTGCATTTTGGAGCACTACATGTTCAATGAACGATGTCTCATAGTGTCTCAGTGTGGACCACTGTGGGACACAGTGAGACGACACTTTGCAACGTTAAAAAGATTTTTTTTACACTTATGTTTTCAAGTTCAAATATATTTCTGTTGTGTATTTTTGTAAAATAAAGGCCAATTTACAGGATTATTTGTTGATTTTCGATATATATATAGAAAAAGTTGTAAAAAAATCTCGAAAAATATCGTTATTAAATATTTTTATTGGCACTTGGAATGATTATGTCACAAATTTCAGAGAGCTGGAAGGAATATATTCTAAGACCTATTAAAAAACCTGGCAAATCAGAAAATTGCTGTAGTTCATATAGACCAATACCTATCCCTAGCTTCTTGCTTCCTAAAGACGTTAAAATGATTAATAAAAAATAGAATTGCACATTGGCTAAAGCAATAACCTCAAAATCTCAGTATGTATCTCGAAAATCAAAATCAACTCAAGATGCTATAACTTCCTTAGTGTCATCTATACTAATAAATTTTATTGATAATGCGTATACTATGGCTGCTTTTTTAGATATTTCTTCTGCATTCGATACCCTTAACTTGGACATTATGTATAACAAGCTATTAGATATCTCTAAAACAGAAATTTGCATTTTCACCAGAAAACATCAAACAGTAGGTCAAAGTCAATTTCCTATTAAAAATTGTGTAAAATATCCCGGTACTTTTTTAGACAGAAAACTTTTATGGAAGGACCACATCCATCAAGTCATAAAAAAGTCTGAAAATGCAATGAATATTCTTAGAGCCTTTTGTAGAACTAATTGGAGTGCCGATTCAAATGTAGCACTTTTATTTTAGCGTACTATGATTCGTCCTATTTTCGATTACAATTGCCATTTGTATGGAACTGCCGCATACACACATTTAAATAAATTAGAAAACCAAAAAAATAAATGCCTTCGGCTTTGTCTTGGATATTTGAATTATACACCCGTTAATTTAAGGGAAGTTGAGGCGATAGAACCAACCCTGAAATTTCAACGGAAGTTTTTAAGTGATAAATTCATTACTAGAGTCATAGGAAAAAATACAAACTATCTATATGATATTCATATGTTATCAATTTTAGATCAAACTTATAAATATTGGACAAAGAAAAAATGTTCCCTTCTGATAATTTTTAGACTTTAGTTGTTTCAAGTTTCTGTATTATAGGTGCCATTATATTATCACATCAATCGTATTTAGACTTTAGAGGAAGTTTTTTGGTAAGTACCGTATGTACTGTAAGTATTTTACGGTAGAGTTTTAGTCTACGCATATATCATCACCATCACCCAGCCCTTTGCGTCCAACCTCCAACCCAGCACTTTTCTTGAGATCGTCAGTTCAACGAGTAGGGAATCTTCCTCTACTTCTTTTGTCTAATCTCGGCCTCCACTCAAGCAATCTCTTTGTCCAACTTTCATCACTGATTTGGGCTACGTGTCCGGCCAAGTTCCATTTCAGTAACTGTTATCATATATCATATGTTACCATTCGGAAACTCTTGTTCTTCATCCTACGTCTAATTCAACGCCTATACAGATCACGACATTGTTTTATTGACCATACACAATGGCATTCGCTGTGACATGTTACACGTTTCCACCTCTATATTTATTTCACAGTAGGTACGAATTGTCGTCATTGTCACATTGACATTAAAAATTTCAAACGAAGTTCTTAAAGAATAAACAAATAATTAATAAAATGCCTATTACGTTGTATACCGTCCAAGAAAAAGTGCAACTTGTAACATGGTACTTTCAGGGTCATTCGATATGCGAAGTAATTGATTTATTTATTGTTGCCTTCGAAAATAGACCTTCACCAAGTGTTACAACAGTTAAAAATACCATTAAACATTTTCAAACTTTGGGATGTGAAAACAGTTGTAAAAAGTGTCATGAAGGTAATGAACCACGTGTTAGACCTGTCGATGACGAGGGTCAAAACAGGGATATTGATATTTGTGCTGTGGAAGCTAGTAAACCCTGCAATAGTGTACAAATTGCTAGGAAAGTTAACGTGAATGCTCGAACTGTCCAGCGAGTTCTCAAAAGGAATGGGTATTACTGTTTTAAGATACAACCAACACAAGAAAATGTACACTTTTTAAAAAATATTTTATTTTCTGACGAAGCTTCATTTTCATTAGATAAAAAACAATCCATCCGTAACAAGGTATTAGTCTCGGAAAAATAAGCACCTCGGTGTTGTAGTGCGAACGCAGCATCCGCAAAAGTTAAATGTTTGGACTGGGATGTTAGGCGACCATATTGTCGGTCCATTTTTTATCGATGGAAACCTAAACGGGCCCAAATATTTACAACTTTTACAGAACGAGATCATTCCGGCAGTTCGACGCCTTTCCGTTCATTTTCAGGAGGTTTATTTCCAACGGGATGGGTGTTCAACTCACAACCCTAGAGCAACTATTGACTTCCTCCATCAAACGTTTCCTAATCGACTGATAAGTACACGTGGTACAATTAAATGGCCCGCTAGACCCTGTGACTTAGCGACTAACGATTTCTTTTTTTGGGGTTTTCTCAAAGAAAACATTTATAGGCATCGGTTTTAAGGGGCCACAAACCTAGTCGAATTAAGGGCAAAAATACTTCATTTCTCTGCAAGCATTACACCAGCCCTACTCCAAAATATGAGGACAAATCTGCATGACAGATTTGGTTACTGTTTAGCACAAGGAGGTGGAATATTTGAACCCTTAATTAATTAATCTGCTTTCCTAATTTTTATCTTTTGTTAGGTACATTTTACGAAGTTTGTAGGTTCTTAATTAAGTACTATTTTTATAAAATATTAATTAAAATCCTTTGTAAAAGGTATATATTTATATTAATATTAATAGGTATAAATATATACCTTTTACAAAGGATTTTAATTAATTTTTTAATATATGGTATACAGCCAAATACAGGAACGTAGATTCCTTGTGGATACTATTTTTATGTTTAAGTTTGGAAGAATTTGATTGCTTTTTTTATTTAAAAGTACAAACGATTCTTATTCTGATTTTTTTTCTTCTTTCTTGTCTTATTATTATAAGCTTTGTCCATAAAATTGTTACAATTTTCAGTAACAATAAAGCATATTACTTATTTACTTACTTATTTATTTGTATTGCTATTAAGGCTAAAATATAACCAAAAAATTAGTTTTAGAGCATTATAATAAATATACTCTAGAGATGGGATTGCAATAAATCTTAATTCCTATGGTCAACAAAACAATGTCGTTATCTGTATACATTTACTTATATTCTGATAAGATTCTGATTTAAGACCGAAAATGTTAAACATTCAAGTCATCTAACGGTTAGGTATGTAGGCGGAGTTCACAAATCACAAAACAATTAATTGCCAACTTTTTATTAAATTTTCTGTGCATAAAATATAACACTCTGTGTAATAAATAGGTAACAAAAATAATTAATATCTACATGAATTACATTATTAAGGCACTAAATTAAATAATTACGTTTTAAGCTAATGGAATCCATGATGGTAAAGGGGAAGGGGCGCTGCTACTTTCAAAATTGGTGGATGAGCCACTATCGTCTAAAAAAGAAAACACAATAGGTAAATAAACTATAACTAGTCTTAATTTCTAAAGTTCACCAAAAGTTGATCCAGTTTATAAGAAGTAATGACATATGACTCTGAATTTTTATTACATAGCTGCGATTGTAGATTTTAGATTTAAAGGGAGTCGATTGGTTTCGTAGACTTTTCCAAACTGCGACCTGTAAGGTAAAATCCATAAAGTACGTCGTAAAAAAATTTGGACTTTTTAATATTCTCCCGCCCGTTTGCCTGATCGGTTATATTCCATAGTGATTAAAAAAAAATCAATTATATCTCTGGATTTTTAAAAATTAACTATAAAACTTTATTTACGAATGTATCATAAGAAAAATAATAATAATTAGAAAGATTAATAATTTAATTGAAATTCACCAAACGACGCGACGTCGGTTATGCACTCATGCCACACCTCACACCTGTCGTAGACTACTGTAATGAGCTAAGTCCCCCTCCCTCTTCTCTACGGTCTAATTTATGGATGTTCCCTAAGACATTTTGTATATACCCCACATCTATATTTAGTTCAATAGATCCGAAAAGTATGTCCAGGGCCAGTAATCTCTCGAGGAATAGAAATTTGTTTTCTTAATTACTCTTTTTTTTTCTTTTTTTTTCATTCATGCCTTTATTTTATTTATTTTTTCAGCAATAGTATAATTAGTTTAAAAATGTTTGTACTATCTTCACTTAATAGTACATTTAAGCTTAATGCATAAAGTTTAATGGACTATTTAAACCTGCTCCCAGCAATTCTTGAGGCAGCAAATTTAAGGGACAGTTAAATAATATGTGATTTAGATCAGCTATGGTAGTACAAAACACACATCTGCCCGTTGGGAGAACTCCGATTTTGTGTAAATGCTTCGGAAAATATCCATAATCTACTTTTAATCATAGGATAGTCGATACTCTATTTTTACTTAGTGCAACAACTTTGTAAAATTGGTTAACAGTCACTGTTGGTTGTAATTTAAAGAAATTAGTACCTGTAGTTTCACCGAACTGAGTCCAATGTGTATCCCATTTAAATTTAATATGCTGTTAAATAGATGCAATATCACATGTGTTAAATCCTACAATCAATATGTGAGTGCTTTAGTGGATTTTTAGCTATTCAATCTGCAGTAGGTACTATTGCCCAATATATCTGCATTTACCCTTAACCCATACGAATTTAACATCATTACTGTAACTGTTAAAACATTTTTAATATGAATATATTGTGATAATGAAACGTCAAAATAAAAATATTGTTACGATAAATATGACTCATATTTAACCTGTAAACATGTTATTATTCTAATAAGAATTTTCTAGTAGTTTCACTAACGATAAAACCGGTCTTCTTCTATGCCGTTCGAGACAGTTCAGGGGTCAGCACAAGTCAATATCCGTCCGCTTCGAAGGGACTCCAGAACAACGATTAATAAATATATATAGAGGAATTTTCATTGTGTTAGTTAGTCTGAATAATAATATCGAGTCGAGTTTTGAAATGTAACGCGCGTATTGTCGGGAATATAAATTGTAATCAATGTTGTAAATAAATTATATAATTGTAGTGTAAAATAAATTAGTGTAATATTGTATAAATAAAGACTTTAATAAACTAAGTGTTAGAATATTTTTATAATAAATAAAGTTAATAAATTAGATTAATAAACTTAGTTCAATATTTTCAACTAAAATTGTTAACTCTCATTAAAGATAGTAAATATAAGAGGTATAGTCACTTTTTTTATAATGTATATATGTATAACATTTCTTTTAACTTTATACCAATCTAAATCGTAAATTTTAATATACATACCTTAACCACCGGATGCGCTACATGATAACTAACAACGCTTGCATGACTTGTAGCAGGTACAATTGTTTTAACTACTGGAATAGGTGCTACTGTTTTAATTATAGGAGCTGGAGCTATAAGGGGAGCATGAGCTATAAGGGGAGCATGAGCTAGAAGCGGTGCATGTGCAATAAGTGGAGCTTTGATGATAGGTTCGTGTATTATTGGCGGAGAATATAAATCAAGACCATGAAAACCATATCCGGGAGCAGCTGATGCATAGGTAACAAACAAACTGGCAAATATCTAAACAAAAAAAAACGTTTTAGGTCATTATCTTAACAAAATTTTAAGCTACTGAAGAGTATAGAGATTCTTTTGTTAAAGTTAATTTCATATAATCAAATGATTTATATTTAAATAAAGTCGTCAAAGGAATGCACTCCAAAATGCTGACAACAAAATTTAAGAATACAGTAATATTCCGAATTTTCGCGATAGGTGGGACCGGGCGAGAACCGCATAAGTCGAATTCGCGTAAGTTGGAGTATAATTTTAAATTATTTTTAATTGGGACCAGAAACTAAAAAATAGCAATTTACACAAAAAATCTTTCTTCCATATCTTGCTCTTGGTCGTACATTTTCTATGAGTTCTTCAATTATTGTCAGCTTCTGATTTTGGGAATCTAACAGTTCTTGAACATTATCACTATCCACTTCTAAATTGATTTGCATAACGATATCAACAACTTCTTTAACCGCATTACAATTTCCTTAGGCTGTGGCGTACATTTCACCTTAGTATCAGTAATGAAAATAAAAAAGGACACAGTGTTTTCCAGACGTCATTTAACGTTTGTTGTGAAATTGTAGCTATTCCAAGATTGTTCAACGATTTTCGTTGCATCTAATACGTTGAACTGTTTTCCGCCACTCACGTTCCAGCGCCGCAGTACGATTTTGTCGAATGCTACAAAATTGAACGTAATTTGATTGTGAATTTGCTCCATTCGACCAAATCCGCGCGATATGAAGGCAGACCAGTCTGCAGTCAACGACAAAATCGTACGACTGCAAAAAATCATTGCTGGTAAATTTCGAAAACGGCTTATAGCTAGAAGTTTTTTTGACATTTATAAAGAACAAGAGTGTTTTTGGAAAATAAAATCGACATCATATCATGATAAAACTGCTAGAAAAAAAGCTGTGATTATTTTGGTTGCTAAATTTCAAGAAGTGAAAGCGGATACAAATGAAGAGTTGGTAAAAAAGAAAATTAATAATTTTAACATGTAACAAAAGATAATTAAAATTATCTGGATATAATCGCAATTCTTTTAATAAATGTACGTGATAGTATGTATGTCTTTTCAGCAACCAATCTTTGCACCACCACCTACGTTTCTTGTATTTCTTTCGTTTATACAAAGAGCAAGAGCTGCTAAAAGTATATCGTTATCTGACATGTTTCTGATTTGAAAGTATAACTCATACTGCGAAAGTATGTGTGTGTTCCCATCCGATTTTCAACAGTATTGTACCCTAATTGTACTGCAATTGCATTCGAAAAAATCGTACTGCGCCGTTGGAACGTGAGTGGCAGGGCAGAGAACTCGTTATATTTTCTTATACCTCATTTAAATTATCGTCTTCTATAATAAGCTTTGAATGTTTTAGTGACTCCGAACATGTACATTGGCTCAGTTATGGTGGGGGGGGGGGGGCGGGAGGTAAGTTAATCGATAATTGAGAGATTCTGTGACGCTCAATATTATATGAATCGACGAGATTTGAAAATCGCGTAAAACTCCAGGTTCGCGTAAGTCTAGGTAGCGTAAGTCGAGGTATTACTGTACTATATTTTAAAATGTGTAAAAAATCTGAAAATTGTCAGTTTATTAAAGGCAGCTTAGGTTAAGTTACACTTTTGTTTTATCACGGTATAATATAAATATGAATTGCTCTTAATCTTGATTTTATATTTAAATGACAAAATATTAGGAAATTATTTTTATAAATTACCTTTTTATTTGGGTATGACAGGTATTTTCATACCTTTCATCAGACAACATCGTTCTGATTGCTAATAATTCTGCAGATCTACAAGAACTTACAAGCGACCTAAATGCAGCTAACAATAAAGTTGGCCTAAAAATAAACTTTGCCAAAAAAAAAACATATAAAATGAGATAATGGATAAAAATGTAATAAGAAGAAGAACTGCACTTGAGACAGTAGAAGAGTATGCGAATGAAACTGGCTTAAGCATCTTTTCGTAAAAATGCTGTAACATTCAAATTCAGAATGTCACTCCAGATAAAGATAAGAGTATTCGATCAGTATATACTACCAATCATGGCATACGGCTGCGGTCACTAAAGAAAGAGATAATAGCGAAACTCAAAGCCTCTAAAAGGTCATAATAGCGATGCATGTAAGATATAACATAAAGAGATCGTAAAAGAATATAATGATTCAGACAGATATAATCCCCAAAATCAAATGACTAAAATGGCAGTGGGGGGACATTTAGCGAGAAGAACTAACAATTCCATTCGAATTAAATTGTGGTATCCAAGAGACATCAAAAGATCAAGGCGACGTCCAAACTTAAGATGGAACTATGACATAAAGAAACAAGCATGTACAACATAGAACAGAGAAGCGAATACCAGAAAATCGTGGGCAGAACTGAAGAACGACTATGTAAGGGAAGCTACACCATAATCTGTAGAATACGCTGAAAATGATGAAGATGATGATAATATATATTTATGTATAAGTATATTATATAAATTAATAACAATGTTAAAATATTCACAAAACTAACATTATTTAACACTAAATATTAAAAAATAATAAAATATTTTATTATTTAGTAGATACTAAATAGATCGATAGTTTGATTAGTGTCAAAATTACAGAGAAATTTAAGTTTTAAATGTGGCTATATACATAAAAAAATTGTAGTGAAAAAGAATATGAAAATAGGAGAAATATGAAGCCTAGCTTCAGGACTAACTGACAGACAATGGAGTTGGGATGTTTACATTGTAAAAATGACGGGCATTTTATCCCTCATGTTTCTTCCCCCGTGTTTCTTCCGACCCGAATGGCTATTAGGTTTCCGAGGGCAAACGGGTCACTATATTTCCTTCTACTACAAACCCTAGGAAGGCAACAGGAAACCACCTAGAGCCTTAGCTTCCCAAGAAACAATCATGGAAATGGCTGATAAATACAACGGCCTCGAGTACGGGCGCTCTCTAAGAATCTCCCTATCAGCAAGAAGCGTAAATACATTTTCTGATGAAAAACAAAATATAGGTACAAGGAATGTAAGGAGCATGTACGAACCAGGAAAGATTCACAACACTATAAAAGAAATGAAGCGCCTAGATATAAGTTTAATTGGAATAAGTGAAATGAGATGGCCAGGGTTTGGCAAAGTAACTGTAGACGATTACATTGTATACTTTTCAGAAGAAGACAGTTAAAAATACAAAAATGATTTAGCAATAATTGTAACGAAGGAAACAGATAAAGCTGTAAAAAATGTTTTCCTATTTTCAGACAGGATACTACTGTTACAAATACAAACAAAAACGATAAATGTGAATATATTACAAGTATATGCACCCACACAAGACTATGAAGAAGAGGAAATTGAAAAATTCCATCATTATTTCGGAAAAGTATTAAACACGACCTCAATATTGTCATGGGCGATTTTAATTCGAAGATTGGCGAAGGAGAACAGGAAGATATTACCGAAAATATGGTCTCAAAATACGAAATGAAAAAGGAGATATTTTGGCATCTTTTTGTGAAGAAAAGCAACTAGTCATAACAAACAGAACTTTCAAACTTTCAAAGCGTCATATTTACACCTGGAGATCACCAGCAGATACACCTGAACGTGTGGTTCGTAACCAAATAGACTTTATATGTATCAATAAAAGATACAGAAATTCAGTATTAGGTTAAAACATATCCAAGAGCAGATGTACCAACAGATCACAATATTCTGGTAGGAAAAATAAAACTGAGATTGAAAAAAAGTTACAAAGACTAAAATAAGCAAACAGTTACAATTTATAGAGAAAATATGTCAAATTATATCGTAAAACAAGAAATAACCAGTGTATTAAAACAAAAAATAAAGTTGACATCGAGTAACGATGAAAGTACTGAGGAAACCTGGACAAAAATTGAAGATATATTAAAGACTGTTCAAAAAACAAAATTAAGTGCAGTAAAAACAAAATGCAAACAAGGATGAATGACAAAAGAAATACTGAGACGCACTGACCAAAGAAGAAGAATCAGAAATAAAGATAAAAACAAATACAAGAGGATTCACGTAACAATCAGATGTTACCAGCTGAAAGACGCGAATTATAAAAGATAAAGTAAAATAGAAATAGGGCGCAACGACACTGGCTTGACAAGTGATAATATGTATATTATTATGTATCTATCGATGCATACTTTATTATAATAATACAAGATACCACTGCAGGATCACTACGTTCATAACGTAGTTCATTAAACTCACATTTTTACCATTATTTAAAATTAATTCAATTAATATTAATTAGTTTTTGACAAATATTTTATTTCGGTAATTTATTTTTTAAATAGAACACGCTGCTCATGACGTATATGCATGGTTTTTATATCAAATTAAAGCTAATTTTTTTCTTAATATGATGATATTTTCCTGAGAAAAAATGGTCGAAAATTAGGGTTCCAGCTGTTAAAAACGCGAGGTATCAAAGATAAAGTAAAATAGAATTAGGGCGCAACGACACTGGTTTGACAAGTGATAATATGTATATTATTAAATATCTATCAACGCATGCTTTAAAAACTGACAAAACTGACACTTCGAAGCAGTAGGGTTTTGCGCTAGCAGTCTTTTATTTTATCTTTGATACCTCGCCTTTTTAACAGCTGGCAACCCTAATTTTCGACCACTTTTTTAGGCAAACTTATGTAGTTATATTAAGAAAAAATTAGCATTAATTTGATATAAAAAACATGCATATACGTCATGAGCAGCGTATTTTATTTAAAAAATAAATGAACAAAATAAAATTTTTGTCAAAAAATAATGACTAATAATTAAAAATATTTGCGGCAACTTTTTAACTAATAACCTATTATGAATATACTGTCCTAATTTTAAAATGTATATAAAAATATGAGTTTGATGAACTACGTTATGAACGTAGTGATCCGACAATGGTATCTTAAGTTATTAAAATCTCAGACAACTAACACTTCAAACCAGCAGCATTGCGTGCTAGCTGTTTTTTATTTTATTTTTGATACCTCGCTGTTTTAATAGCTGAAACCCTAATTTTTGACCATTTTTCTCAGGAAAACTTATATCAGCATATTAAGAAAAAAAATTGCTTAATTTGAAATAAAAAGCATGCATATACGTCATGAGCAGCGTATTTTCTTTAAAATATAAATGAACGAAATAAAATTTCTGTCAAAAAATAATGACTATTAATTGACTTAAAAATATTGGCGGCAACTTTTTGACTGGTAACCTATTATTAGTGTGTTCTCCTAATTTAAGATGTATATACAAATGTGAATTTGATTAACTACGTTATGAACCTAGTGATCCTAGGCTAAAAACAAAATTAGCTACACGCATTCACATAATTGTCATCAGCTATCCCTCAAATACCTTGCAGAACTCCTAAATACCTGTATAAGATTTTTTCAGCTTTTTTTCTTGACTGTAGTAGAATAGTCTAATGTGAAAAACTGTGAAAAATCATTAATCACGTGAAAATCTTATACATATAATTTAAAGAATCCAAAAGGTACATGAGGAGTAGGTGATCAGAAATCCATGAAGACGTACAGCTGATTTTCCTTTGTTTTGTAGATCATAAAAAGTCCTATAAATTTGAATTATGGCTATTAATGAATTATTACAGTGTATATTAACTGTACTTGCCCAAACAGTGAATCTACAGGTATTTTCTAAATTGCAATTCATTGTTTAAGGCTTCAGTTTAAACAGTTTAAAAAAGATTTTTTATTTTATAAATATTTATAATAACGTTGATATTTTTTAAAATCATATTTCCATTATTTATTAACATTAAAAGTTAAAAATTGAATGTATTCTAAATAAAGATCTAAATTTTATAATCCACCTTATAGATGATGCAATATAAAGTGAAGGAGTAAAAAGTTATAACCCGTTAAAGTGATGGTACTCGTAAAATACCGCCACGGAAGGGGGAAACCGTCCAAGCTCCATTTTTTAGAATGGAACTTCAAATTGACGAGCGCTGGCAAAATTTGCAATATTTCGGTTTCTATGGCAGGTAGAACCTTTATTTTTTTAAACTGCGGTAATTCAACAAAATAATAAGAATTGTGCTAATTTCACCTTTCGGGAAATCTTCGAAAAATAAATAAATAAATGTTTCCATAAAAAAATTATTGAATTTTACTATTATTTCGTGAGTTTTATTGATGTATAATATTTATATAAATATATAATAATTATTATAAATTATTACAATATATATATATATATATATATATATATATATATATATTATATATATTATATATATATATATATATATATATATATATATATGTATATATATATATATATATATATATTATATATATATATATATATATATATTATATATATATATATATATATATATATATATATATATATATATATATATATATATATATATATATATATAAGAGAGGTTCCTACAGCCTTTGCCGCTTCTCGCATTTCGACCGCCATCGTTTTCTGTCCATCCATTCGTCTTCTTTGATGGCTCTATCTCTCACTATGTGCCGAACATTTTCTTCCCAGGCAACTGAAGGCCTTCCCCTTCTTCTTTGTTGTGGTATGTAATTTAAAACTTTCTTTGGCCATATATCTTCATTCATTCGCTTGTCTCCTTGTTATCCCCTTTCAATTCTGTCTACACTGGAATATACAGTATTTGTCCTCCTTCTAATATCTTCATTTCGGATATGATCTTTCTTTTTCTATCTTTTTTCGTGATCTGCCAAACTTCTGCCACATAAGTCATAATAGGCTCTACCAAGGTTCGATCTTCATCTTCAGATTTAGACAGCGCATAATATTTTCTAATAGTTTAATAAGAACATCAGCATAAAAAAAAACCAAAAACAAAAAAAAAAAAAACGAGAAGAACATAGTAAGTGTGTATAGTGTTTGTGTTTAAATAGAATAGAATAGTACAATGTTTTGTTACATCAAACATTATTTTTATTTTGTTTTTATAGAATTTTATTTTGTTTTATAGGATTTTATTTTGTTTTGTTTTATACTGTTTAAGTGTTTTGTTCATTTTATTTAATAAAACAATATGGCTCTTGGCGAACACCCATTTAAAAAAAGTAACGCGCCACAAGACATACCTCTGGGGTGGTGTGAAAACTGTCTTAAAATTTGTTTTAAAAAAATTTCATTGTGTAACTCTTTAAGGACGGGTCACGTCAAAAGAGGTTTTGGCGTAACATCCGCGACAGCCGGCTGGTATCAGTAAGCTTTCTGCAAAATTACTTGTTTTTTATAGCTTTTTGTTTGTGGCATTCTGTATTTTTAGGGGAATGTAGGGAATGAGCCACAAAATATTTATTCATATGTTTATTTACTGACGTTTCGATCTCTATATCCAGAGACCGTTTTCAATTATACAAATGATAGTAATATTTATTTTCTATGGCTTTTTGCTTATCGTTCTGTATTTTTAGAAATAATGTTGGGAATAAGCCACAATATATTTATTCAAATGTTTAATTTACGGACGTTTCGATCTCTATAAAGAGACCGTTTTCAAACATACAAATGACAGATATATATATATATATTTTTCTATAGCTTTTTGTTTGTGGCATTCTGTATTTATAGGGAGAAGGTTGGAAATAAGCCACAATATATCTATTTACATGTTTAATACACTAACGTTTCGATCTCTATTCCGTTTTTAAAGATAGAAAAAAAAGAAAGTAAATAATATAAGATTATAAAAATATATAATAATAAACAAATAAAATAAATATAACTATCATTTATATCTTTGAAAGCGGTCCTTGGATATAGAGATCGAAACGTCAGTAAAAACTTGTAAATAAATATATTGTGGCCTATTTCGAACATTAATATTTGAAAAATAAAATATAATTAACGTTAAAATAAAAGTGAGTGTACGACACTGGATTTTCATACGTCTTTCCGCATTTCTGCGCCTTTAAACGATGAATCACTCTCCCAAATAGTGAAATTATAGCATACACATGACAACTTAGATATTTTCAATTTAATTGTAATATAGAGGTCGTATTGAATTTACTTCCGTCCTCTAGAAATTTTTGGTACAGCTGATTTCCCTCGTTTCAACGAGTCAGCCATTGGTATACCAAGCGCCTTTTAAATGCAAATTTTACAACAATAAAGGGTTTTCACCTTTATAACAGAGGCTTTAGCCTTCCAATCTTTTTTAATGTGTTTTGTGTCGACGATCACTTTTCCATGAGGTATTTGTAACCTATAAGACGTAAGTTTTTAATCATTATAATTATTGTAAAAAACAAATTTGTCTTAAAATATTGTTCCTTCTAGGAAGCTCTGAAGATGAAATGTTACATGCCTAAAGTAGTAAGCTGATTTTAATAAAAAATTTTACACACTTACAAGTTTTTTAAGAACATACACCTATTGCCAGTTTCATCTATATTTTAGAAGTGTGTACAAGTCATAGTCGTTTTCCAACTTATTAAGTATACATAATTTATTGCCAATAAAATGTTAAAATATTGGTTAAAAGAAAGTTAACATAGAAAATTATGAGTGACAACGTTAATTATTCTTCGAATCTTCGAATCTATCGAAAATAAAAGAAAACGAATTATTCAGTCAATTGGGGGGGGGGGGGGATGGTACAGGCGCTCATGAGCATTAACACGAAAAAATCTATATGACAATAATAATAGCCCAAATGTTAAATATGGTAATATCTGTTTAAAAGTAAATATATTTTTTATATTAATAGTGATATAAAAAAAGTTCATTAGAGTTTAGAGTGTAAAAACTTGTGTGTATAAACTTACAAACAAATAATTATACAAGTACTGAGAATTTACCAAAAACAATTTATCCGGAAATAGAAATAACAACGCTAATATTCTACAAAAAATACAGGATTACTAAGGTAGGACATGCATAAATATATAAAATACTAACATAGTCAGTCGAAACTAGAGGATGGTCAGTCCAACAAAAATAAAAGTGGTATTAACCAATAGACGAATTCAGTTAAAAACAGAACTAGAGATACGAGAACACCTGAAAGATGAAGAACATGCTATGATGTGAACATGAAAACGTCACACGGAAGATATCATGTCTATAACATGGACCATAATCTGCAGTTAAATTAATAAAAACCTATTCAATCTGATGATTATGAATATGATGTGATATTAATGCTAAATAGATATGCGGACAGCAAAAGCTGAAACTAGAGGTTTATATTCTGACACAATTAAGAAGAGCTTGCTTTTATATTAGATTTTCATAAATTTGAATTCATGAGATTTTAACTTACCATCAAAAGCATCATTTTATTCTTAAACTATTCACAATAAATACAAAAGGTAAAACTGATATATAATAGAAAGAAGCGACTGAGAACTATCCTTCCTTGGTGGTGTTTTTATATTGTCCGACAAAGCCATTGCATTGATCTCGATCTCGATTCATTGGGCAATGATACTTAATGGTCTTCAGCAGGCCGTCATGCATTCCCATAAACTACAAGCATTTTCATTGATACCTAATAAATTCCACCAAACTATCACTTATAAACTTTTTTAAAAGAAAAGTTGTTTGAAACATAATACGATATATAAAACAATAAACACATAATAATCATATTGTACACTGTGATAAAGATTGTTCGGAGGAATTATCAAATATTGTAGGAGAATTCAGTCATAAGGCAATTAAAAAAATGTTAGGAAAATAAAAATGAAGCAAAGAATAAGGTAAAACTACCTAATTAAAATTGAAATTCTTTTGTAAATACGTTTAAGTTGGTTAAACTTAATACAGCGGCGCGTATGTATTCTAAAAAGAAATTTATTAGGCCATTTTTTATGTATAAATGGTGGGGTGACATGTACTAGCTTTTGTTTTAGTCAGTTCGATTTATAAAGCGACGCAATTAGTTCGAGAGCGGTCGCCAATCTTTAGTGTTTTAGGTAAGTATTGAGAAGTTCATTGGTTACAATATTTGCTTGCAAATTATTACAGAAAATATCTTTTCATCTACATGCGGTAGTTTGTTCTTTAGAAATGGTTAATAGTTGTATTGTTTATAAAACACTTTAGTTTTTGGGCCAAAACAAAGTAGAATTTACAAAAATAGATTAGGCTGGTATCAGGGCACAATTGTACAACAAGGAATATATTCTTTTAAAAAAATATTACCAAAAACGTACCATAAAATCCGTCCCATACTTTCTTTTCTATAAAAGCAAAAAAGGAAGTTTACAACTATGAAAGTCAGGTAGTTATTTCTAATTTTATTTTATTAATAAATATATAATATATTTTAATTTATATAATATATTTTATAATATAATAAATTTATATTATATATTTTATTATATTTCGCATGTGACCTAATTTCAACCTAACCCAAATTTTTCCGGACATGTTATCTACAAAAAAGACTAAATTGTACACGTTTGATTTTTTTTTCTAGAATCATGGTCAGTACTAAAAAGCCTAAGCCAATGCAAAAATAATACTCACAAGAGCAACTGGATCGGGTCCTAAAGGACATATAAAGTGGCATTTCTGCCTATAAAGCATACAAGGTCTTTGGTAGATCAAAAAGTACATTGAAAGATTTGAATGCAAAAATATGTGCACGAAAATATTTGAAGACAACCAGTTTTAGAGATGAAGAAAAATTAATCGTAAAATGGATAATTTTTTTGGCAGTCGCGGGTTTTTTCATGACACGCTATCAGCTTATTAACACTGTAACAGTGCTCATTAAAAATATAAAGGGAGCTAATCCATTTAAAAATGAAATTTCTTGAAATAGATGTTACCAACATTACCTAACCCGGCATCTGGAATTAAGACCTCGTGTATCGCAAAATTTGACAGCTAGTCATTCCTTCGTTACAGAAAGGATAAGAAATTGGTTCAAGAAAGTATATGATTACTTCAGTTTAAATAACATCACAGATGTGTTGTAAGATCCAAGCTGAATATTCAACTGTGACGGAACAGCCTTTTTCATGGCTCCACAGGACAAACAAGTGTTAGTTAAAAAAGGGTCTAAAACTATATATAACAAAACTGCTCACGATTAAAAATAATGTCTGACCGTATTAGCAACAATATCCGCTAGTGGAGATATCCATTATTTTTTATCCATTTTGTTTCCCTATACAAGGTTACCAAAACATTTATTTCCAACTATGCCAATAGGTTGGGGTATCGAATACAACTGAAGTGGATGGATGAACACAGAACGGTTTTATGAGTATGTCGCAAACTATTTTAAGAAATGGTTGAATGAAAAAACATTAAGCAACCTGCCTTGTTATTTTTGGATAAAAATTTTAGCCACATACCTCTGGTATTGAGTGAATTTTGTCGTGAAAATGGGATTGTTTTGGTAGCACTGGTTCCAAATTCCATACATATCGTGCACCTGCTTGATGTTGCTATATTCCGATTTGTCAAAGCTACATGGCGCAAAATAGTTCATGATTTCTGAAACTATCTTGAAAATAAATCTCCTATAAATTCTGCTGAATCCTATTTTGTCACTGCCCCAAAATTTCCAACGCCGTTTAAATATGCATTTTATTTCCCCAGAAAAATATCTCAAACGTTAAAACGAAAGGCTACAAAAAAGATTAACACCTGTAGTAGCGATTGTTGATGATTTCATGGAGTACCAGAGAAGAGCGGAAACTGAATAAAATTAAAAGGAAGCAACGAAAAAACAAAAGCTTAACGAAAAAGAAAAACAGCACCTAATATCACAAAGAAAAATACAGAATCTAATGGCAAGAAAACAGAAAAAATTTAAGTTTCGAAAGCTGTCAAATTAAAACTAAACATTGAGAATAAAGAAAAATAAAGAGGAGAGATAGATAGAGCAAATAAAAAAGAAAATGAAATTTTAAACAAAAATGTGGGCTCTGGCAGAAGAACAGGTGAAAGAACTAGAAAGCCGAAAGCAAACAATTCTATAGATTGAGAGGTGGGCGACTACGAACTAGGTGACTACGTCATTGCAGTTTACGAGGAGAAACATTTTCCAGAAGTAAATTCAAAATCAAAGCTATGGAAAAAATAGGATATCATTGGAAATGGCCAGAGACAGATTATATTATTTGGTATGAAATATACAGATACATGATAATGTACAGGCAATGGTTAAAAAGTTATTCTAATTGTTTATAAGCAAAAAAGCGACATGTTTTTGCAAAATTATTTTGCAATATTTAAAATTAATTTTCTTAATTTTTTTTTATGTAAATAATAAAACAATTCTTCTTCTTCCAGAAACTACCCTTACAATTACTAAAACTATATAATTTTCTAACTTATATTGTTGCAACAAAATTATTTTGGGATAAACAAATAAAATAACTTTTAAACTATTTGACCTATCACTTTGAAATTTTAAGCATGTTTTAAGCACTAAAAGACACAGCATTCCATGAAATCCAAAAAAATCGACTGCAGGAAACATATAGGTTTTTGTAATAGAGGTCCATACTACTCAAAACAACTGTCGTTTGCCTGGCCGGACGAGTGTCATGAAAAAATGCTTATTTCCCTGGGCTATAAAGACATCTTACAATAAAGGGAATTACTGAAATACTTAAAATAACTAAAACACCGTGCTCTATTTGTACTCTTTTTCGTTTTGGAAGATCTTTGTATATTTCCGTAAAATGATTTGACTTTTAACAATATTCCTACAAGTACAGCCTCTAGAAAACTAAGAGGAAATCATTTGTAGTCTCAAAAACTGTTAGCAAAGCGATTACAGAAAAAAATTATATTAAAATAATAATAAACAAATAACAAAAACTGGCACCTGGCAGTAGGTATAAAATGCACACCCCTGAAAATGGAGTTAAATAGTTTGAGTTTAGGGTCGCTGTCTGGGGATCGCCAGGGCACGTCTGGAGCCGTCGCTGGACGTGACAGCATGCGGGACGTCGGTGGCACGGTGCTAAGGAGGCGGACACCTGTCATACAATCAGCTACAGCCCAACAACAACAAGAACAACCACAAGCGAGCCAAACAATATCAAGAGCTCAACTCGCTGAAGGTGATGCCCTGGAACATCAGCCGGTGCTCACCCAAGCGGGACGACCGAGGCAGCGCATGAAATGGACTGCGTCCATAAATGAAAATATTTTGCGCTTCTAATACCAGGTGACAAACCTCGGTCAAGAAACGATCGGGTATCGACAAAATCTTTATGCCGAATTTTGCAGGGAGTACCCAGAAATTCAAGTAACTGAACAACGAGTTGCTGATCAATACCGTGTAATTATAAGAAACAATCTTATCCCAGAGACTAGACGCAATACCATCAGAAGCGAAGCCGAACGGGAGATTAATCACCAAGAGGTAAATGTGAATTAAGTTCCTAATGAAATACATGAGCAGATTCCTGAGCTTGCCATACAAGAAACTCAACCTGATAATACACTACAGGACAACAACGAGTTACGCGATACTCTGGTAAGCGAAATAACACGTGCTGTACAAGAGTTTAATGGAACAAATCCACTTAGCAGACCACCGCTACCAAAAATAAGCTCTTCTAAAAAACTAGGTGCTCTGTTACAAAATATGAATACCGAAGTCCTACCCAATTACGTCGTAGAAGCCCATACACTGTAATATTTGCACATGCTTATTTACTATGCAGCAACAGCAACAGCTAGTGTAATGGGAATTAAGATCAGAACACGACGGGGTACCAATGCCGGAAGGATAGATAACAGAGTTGCACCCTGGGAGAAACGGCTTTTAAACAAGATTGAATTATTGCGTAGGGACATTGGTCAAATGACAGAATATATACGGGGAACAACAAGTAGAAAAGTCATTAAAAAAGTTGATTAAATAATGCTAAGCACTGCAAGACACTCGCAATATGATCCAGAAAACAACACAGCCCAACAGTGCCTGGATACATTAAAACAAAAACTCTCCGTTTATTCAGGACGACTAAGGAGGTACAAAGTTAGTAACAGCCGGAAATGTGACAATGCGCTTTTTGAGCATGCCGAGAAGGCGTTCTATCGGAAACTCAATTCCACTGTCGAAAGTGCCAATAAATCATACCCAAGCCAAGAAGAAATTCGGGAGTTTTCGGGAAATCAACTTTCCACACCAGCTGCTCTTAACACCAATGCTGGATGGATAGAAGATATGGCGCACAGCTGTCAACACTACCGTACAACTGTCTATGAACCCTTTACCACAGAAGAAGTCACAAATATCATCAAAGAGCTTCATAACTGGAAATCTCCTGGACCAGACGGAGTTCAAAACTTCTGGATTAAGAAGTTCTGGAGTGCTCATGAGTGCTTGTCAATACTAATTAATCGTGTTTTTTCTAATCCGCAGAAAATACCATCATTCCTAATTCAGGGAACAACTTATTTAATACCGAAGGATCAAAATAATACCTAAGATCCAGCCAAGTACCGGCCAATTACGTGTCTTCCAACTCTGTACAAATTGGTCACATTCTGTGTAGCCCAACGTATCTACCAACACTGCGCACCAAACAATATCATAGAACCTAAACAGAAAGGATGCGCTAAGGGTTCCATGGGTTTCAAAGAACAACTTATTATCGACTCAGTCATTTTTAACCAGGCATACACCAAAAAAGGAACCTCTTCACTGCCTTTATTGACTATAAGAAAGCATTTGACTTAGTGCCGCATGAATGGCTGGTAGATATATTAAGAATATATAAAGTCGATGATAATATAGTGGCCTTTTTAAGACATATAATGACAGATTGGAAGACTAAAATTCACCTCCAAATACCTGGTGAAAGCAATATCGAAACGGAAAATATCGCAATTAACCGCGGCCTATTTCAAGGAGACTCGCTGAGTCCATTGTGGTTCTGTCTAGCGATGAACCCATTATCCCAGCTATTGAACTCCACTGACTCAGGTTTTAGCATTAAAAACAACAATACTGTAGTGGCGAAGCTTAATCATCTGTTGTATATGGATGATTTGAAACTAATGGCTTCCACTCGAAATCACTTAGATCAAATGCTAAAAACTGTAGAAACGTTTTCAAATGATATCAGTATGCACTTTGGGTTAGACAAATGTCGTGTACTAAATATAGTCAAGGGAAAGGTTCAGCCCGGAGGATTCGATATGCAAAATGGCCAAAACATCCTCTCTTAGCTACTCATTTGGGATTATTAAGTGGACTAAAACGGATATAGAAACCCTTTAGCGAAAAGTACAAACACACCTCACAAAGGCACAAAAACCCATCCTCGAAGTGCAGTAGAAAGAACGACATTACCGCGGCATTTAGGATGACGAGGACTTATTGATATAAACGAGCAATTAGAAAAACAGATTACTAATTTACGAACTTATTTTCAGGTGCAGGCGGAGATATCTACTCTTCATCGCGCGATTTGTGCAGTAGATGACACAACACCGATCAAACTGAGGGAACAAGAAATGCGCAGGACCCATCTTACTAAGAACGAAAAAATGCGCATCTGGATGGGTAAACCTCTGCACGGGCGACATCCGAATCAAGTCAGTCAAGACTATGTCGACAATGTAGCGTCGAACTATTGGCTGACATCAGGAAAGATGTTCGCCAATTCAGCTCGCCATTCAGGATCAGGTTATACCAACCAAAAATTACCTGAAATATATCGTCAAAGACCCTCAGGTCCAAAACGACAAATGCCGATATGAATGTCAAGCCCAAGAAACTATTCAACATCTTACCGGGGGCTGCCAGGCATTTGCTGCAACTGAATATAAGGAACGGCATGACTCAGTAGGGAAGATCCTCCATCAAGAGATAGCTTTTAAACTGGGACTTCTACAAACAAACCATCTCTCATATTATCAATACGTTCCTGAGAGTATGACAACTATTGAGAATGACAACTACAAGCTATACTGGGATCGCACTCTGCTCACAGACCAAACTGTAGCACATAATAGACCAGATCTCATGCTAGTTAATAAACTAACAAGACAAACAACACTAATCGATGTGGCGATACCTAACAACAATAATCTGCGTGTTAAGTATAACGAAAAGATCGCCAAGTACAGAGATCTGGAAATACAAATAAGGAGACAATGGAGAATGGAAAGTATCCAGACGATACCTATTATTCTTTCTACCGCTGGAGTCATCCCAAAGAACCTCCTGGAAAACATAAAAAAGCTGGGTCTAAATGAACATCTATATAAGATAATGCAGAAAGCTGTGCTACTTTCGACGTCCAGATGCGTGCGAAAATTTTTGGGAGATACACCGACGTACCAAGTCACCTAGGACTCGATAACATGCAAAGAGTTTCTCATACAAGAAACTCCACCTGATAATATACAACAGGAGATTAACGTGTTGCACGATAGTCTGGTAAACGAGATGGCACGTGCCGTACAAGAGTTTAGTGAAACAAACCCGCTTAGAAGACCACCTTTATCAAAAATAAACTCTTCTAAGAAACTAGGAGCGCTGTTACAAATTGTGAATACTGAAGTCCTGAATTATATCACAGAAACCCACATATTGGAATATTTGCATATACTTATTTACTGTGCTGCAACAGCAATTGCTAATGTTATGGGGATTAAGATCAGAACACGACGGGGTACCAACATCGGAAGGACTGGTAACAGAATAGCACCCAGGGAAAAACGACTGCTGAGGAAGATTAAATTACTGTGTAGGGACATTGGACAAATTACGGAATACATTCGAGGAGTAAGAACTCGAAAAGTAGTTAAAAGAACCAAAGAAATAATTCTGAACACTGCAAGACACTTACAACATGATCTAGAAAACAACACAGCTCGACACTGCCTGGACACATTAAAACAAAAACTCTCCGTTTATTCAGGTCGCCTAAGGAGATACAGAGTAACAACCGTAAATGTGACAATATACTTTTTGAGCATGCAGAGAAGGCTTTCTATAGGAAACTAAATTCCACTGTAGAAAATGTAAATAAATCCTACCCAAGCCAAGAAGAAATTCATGAGTTTTGGGGAAACTAACTTTCGCCAGCTACTCATACCAACAATGCTGGATGGATTGAAGAAACCACGAACAACTGTCAACACTACAGTAATATTCCCTATGAACCTTTCACCACTGAAGAAGTCTCGAACATTATCAAAGAGATTTATAACTGGAAATCTCCTGGACCAGACGGAGTTCAAAACTTCTGGCTAAAGAAGTTTTGGAGTATACACGAGCTTTAACAGTATTAATTAATCATGTTATTTTTTTTCCGCAGGAAATACCATCATTTCTTACTCAGGGTACCATTTATCTAATATCGAAGGATCAAAATAACACCCAAGATCCAGCCAAGTACCGCCCAATTACTTGTCTTCCAACTTTGTACAAATTGGTCACATACTGTGTAGCCTAGCGTATCTACCAACACTTTTCTCTAAACAATATCATAGAGCCTCAACAGAAACGATGCGCTAAGGGTTCCATGGGTTGCAAAGAACAACTTATAATCGACTCAGTCATTTCTAACCAGGCATGCACCAAAAAAAGGAACTTTTTACCGCCTTCATCGACTAAAAGAAGGCGTTTGATTCAGTACCTCATGAATGGCTAGATATATTGAAAATATATAAAGTCGATGATAATATAGTGACCTTCTTAAAGCATATAATGACGGAGTGGAAGACTAAATTCACCTTTAAATACCCGGTGAAAACAACATCGAAACTGAAGATATCCCAATTAACCGAGGCCTTTTACAGAAGTTATCTGTCAATGTCAGATACCAATTTTTAAATCTATGTTAAACTTCTAGAATGTAAACATGAAATATAATTGTATAATGTAATGTTTATAAAATAAAGTGATTATTGAAAATGACAAATAGCAGAAAGGTTTAAGCAATAGTTACGTATTTTTATTATGAAATAAAAAAGTTTCTATTTAAAAATTCACGGTCAGAAAATAACAAACAAACATATGTAGAATAGAAAAAAATAACCAATCAATTTAAAATGCGCTTTTCCAGCTTTAAAAACTCTCAATTAGGTACATACACTTGATTTACTTTTAGTTATTGCTTCATATAATTGTTATACAGTAATAACAACTGTAAACATTGAATGATTGGTGGAATGTTCTAAGGGGACAACAAACAACAAGTTGTGTTATTTTACATTTTTAATCTACAACTACGTAAATACATATTGATTGTTGCTAATCCCGACCTAGTACGTTAAGGTGTAGTAAAAAAACTAGTTTTTTGCGAAAAACTTCAACTAGCGGTAAAATCTCGTTTAGGTGCTGAAATTGTTTTGTCACCTTTTTACCAAATTAAGAACTAAGAAATTTTCCATCATTTCTTCATATCTTGTTAAAATTTTATTATCAGTAAGCATGGTATGGTGTAGATAATCCCAAAAAGGTCGAACTGCACGTTAGTTTTCAAGATTTATCTATGACATATATTTTAGGCAAGCTTTGGAAAATTTGATTAATATATATATATATATATATATATATATATATATATATATATATATATATATATATATATATATATATCTATAATCTGTATGAGTCAACCAAATATCATTGTTGTTTCGAGTATATTTATTATATTCATTTAAATATGTTAAATTCTGCTCCAATGCTCAATGTTGGAAAAGTATTCTCTTTTGTATACTCACTTTTTATAATTCTGTCCTTTGCATAGTTTTTAACTTAAATTTATAAAAACTGACTTTTTGTATTGTTTTATTTTTAAAGAAACTAAACGTTTTAAATTTAATATGGTTCATAAGTTAAGCTTTTACTTCACTTCCATCTTTTTTAAGTTACTTACTTTTTAAGTTACTTAAGATAGTCATCATCATTCTGGCTTAACAACCCTGCGTGGGTTCAACCTCCTCAAGAATTTCTCTCCATCGCCTTCCTCCGTCAAGCACGTATTCCCATATTTCTCATGTCTTCATCGATGTTATCAAGGAACCTTGTTCTTCCTCCTCTTCTCTGACCAATCAGTTGCGCACACAAGGGGGGTTGGAGTTTTTTGGGGGTTAACCCCCCCCCCCGCAAGACACTATTACGACACTGGTACTCACAAATTTTAAGGACTCAAAATGGAGGTAGCATAAAAACAATTTCGGTGCCCAATCAAAACACTCCACAATAAAATTATAGGTGCGCCACTGTGACTAATGTGTCTAGTATCAAGGATATAATATACTATATAAATATATACATATATATATATATATATATATATATATATATATATATATTATATATATATTATATATATATATATATATATATATATATATATATATATATATATATATATATATATATATATATATATATATATATATATATATATATATATAAATATATATATTACAGTTTTTAATAAGTTTTGGCTTGTTATTTTTGATTTAGATATAAATAATTAATAGTTAATTAGTAACAGTCTGTCATAGTTATGATAGAAGATCTAACAATCATTTATTTAAAACACATCGAGTTTCATTTAGATCAATTATTAATGTAGATACAAAATGTATCTCATTTAAAAATAAATTCTTGTATATTCTATACTCCAACATCAACATATCGCTATTTTTCTTTTATGAGAGGAAAACATCTATTCATTCGAGTAGTATTGTAGTAATAAAATGTGAAAATTCTAAAAATATTTTCTTGTGGCTTTTCTATTTAGTAAACAGTAAAATGCTATATATAATACACTTCTTCTCAGCAGTAAGGAAATTTCAACTGAGAGTAGTTTAGGAATACCAATACTTATTTACAAAAAAGTATGGATGTGAATTTTGTAGAGAACGTTTTATTAAAATGCTGAGTTTATTAAGAGCAAATAGCAATTTTGGGTGTCTTTATATGCTTTAGATAATGAATACTCATCAGTACAATATAATTAAAATAGAAAATTAAATCACTGTTTAAAACAACTACTATTTACTAAAGGGTATAAGATGAAGTTGTTGTTTATCGTTCACCTTATCTAAGATTTAACTGGACATGTCCTTACAAATGTAACTGGGGAAATAACTGAATCTGAGGATAATGGTAGAAGACAAGCTTTTTAAAGTGTGGGTTGGCCTATAAGATTATTTATCTCACTTAATATCCAATGCACAAGAGGGAACAAAGTATAAAGGATTACAAAATTATTTGTGGTAAAGTCTCGCTGGGAGAAATATGCTACCCCACTTGTCGGAATGAAACATATTGAAGATCTCGCATACCTCCGATCAACTCTAGCGATAGGTATACTGTGAATATGGATACTTCACATGCATTTAAAGTCGATCAGGTGATTAACTCAATCAGTTTATATGTCATACAATTAAGCAATCGCTTTACTATATGCTAATATATTCAAATGGTACAACATGGTTAAAACTCACCCTTTATTCCAAGGTAATCTATATAATTAACACACATTTTACACGAAAATACTTATATTCTTCGGGGAATTCATTAAAATACAATAAATCGCTGGCTGTCTATATCTGGCAAAGGAATAGTACGAATTGTTGATTTATTATTAGTGACCCAGTTTAAACAAATAAAGCTAAATATAATCACTGATTTACTAACCACTTTAACAAACAGGATGCAACTGCCGGTAGCTGAATTTACTTATAACTTACAAAGAGAACTAATATAAGTTAACGACCTATATGTTCCGAAAGATTTCCGGATTGGTACAATTAAACCTAGAGCTAAGATAAATACTATTACAAAAATGAATATTAAACTCAACAGTCTTCCGGGTTGAACCGCGTTGATTCACATTGCGCCGAGCTTTCGACATCCCCTCTGTCTTCTTCAGGGCTTCCGAGGTCTCAGTCTTCCGAGCCATCAGACACTATTACACCGATCACCAATCAATGCATTACTGCCGCTGGAAACAGAGGACGGTTCATTTATACCGTCGAAGGTGACGTGGTGTGGGTGGAGGTTGGCGTGGAAGTTAGCATGGTGATTGACGCGGGGATTGGCGCGGGGGTTGGTGCGAACATTTTTGAAACTGGAATTTTGATTCGCTGATGGAGCGGACGATATTTTCTTTATGAGAGGTCTCCATGTCGAAGGTAACCGTATGTCGCCATCTCTTTTATTGAACAATTTGGCCTTTTTTCAATTTCTATGGCTTCTCGGATAATTCTTAGTTTATAGAAGCAGATGAGGGCTATGGTTCTGGAATTTTTGAAAATCAATTTTGTGACCTGTATGAAGGTGGTGTTGATCTAGAGCTGAAATTGAATCGAAATTGCGAACAGAAATGGAATGTTGATAAATCCTGTTTTGGATTCTACGAGTTTTTTGGCCTATATAGGATTGGGGGCAGTCTGCACAAGGAATTTGATAAACTCCGTTTTGTTCATTTGGAATGTTGTCTTTGATTGATCGGACAAGAGCTAAAAGTTTTTGATGGGGCTAAATATTGTCTTTATTCCTTCTAATTTAAGAATTTTGTCGATTTTGTGAGTGAACAAGAGAGCTTAGCGAGTCTACTTGCATCCTCGCAAAGGCGTATTGATCTGGAGACGAGGGTATTAATTACTGAATTAATTTGTGAAGGTGGATAATGAGAGTTGGCATGCAATTGGTGTGGGTAGGTTTTCGATAAACCGAGTGATGAAAACCTTGAGATTGGTTTTTCTTTATAATAACGTCGAGAAACCGTAGGGATGAATCAGTTTCCACCTCCATCCTGAACTAGATACTAGGATATACACCATTCAGATTTGAGTTTGAAAAGACACCAAAGTATCACTGCCATGGAGTTAAATGACGAATGTATCGTCAACATATCGTAGACAACATGTGGGTTTAAGCATTGATGTGGATAGTGCTGGGGTCTTGAAGTCTTCCATAAAGATATTGGCAATTACTGGAGATATTGGGTAGCCCATTGGGGCCCATTTATTTGTCTGTATAATTGATTTTGGAAGACGAAATAAGTGTTTCATATACAATGTTTAATGAGAGATAAGTGGTCTTGCTGGATACTGTATTTAGTTTCCAAAATGTTTAGAGTTTCGTCTATATGAATATTTGTAAAGAGTGAAACGATATCGAAACTTACTAGAATATCTGACGGGAAAATAGGGCATTGTTTAAGAAATTCGATAAAATGAAAAAAAAATTTGACGAAGGATGAAGCATTTTCGGCAAAAGGTATTAGAGTTTTGGTCAAGTACTTGGTCAATGGCTGTGAAGGGCAGTTGATGCACTGACAATGGGATGTAGAGGGATATCGGGTTTGTGAATTTTGGGTGGGCCATATATTTGAGGCGTTCTTGAAGACTTTTCACGAGGAATTAGAGATTGGTTTATGTCAACAGGAAGAGAGGTTTTATTGAAAATGGTTTTTATTGTTTTCTCCAGATAGGTTGTTGGATTATTAGGAATTGGTCTGTAGTATGGAGTATTAATGAGATTTAAGCGTTTATTAATGTAGGAAGAAGTGTTTAGGATGACGGTGGCATTGTTTTTATCGGCGGGAAGAACTATAGACTAAGAAAGACTATAGACTAAGTGCCTTTGGGTGAATTCTATCCCTTTTTCTTATATATAAATCTACAGAAAAGTTGTTCAAAATTAAATTTCCTATCAAAATGTCACCTTTTAAAGTTAAAAATAATTTTTTTGACACAAATATATTCAAAAAACGAAGAAAAACAACACGAAAACACATGATTTTTCTTTTTTGTCCCATAACTTTTTTCCACGAGGGTATAGGTTTTGCTTGACGGAAAAAAAATTAAATCCTTTTTCTTCAAAACTACGCACGTTTGGTAAAGGACACACCATGAAGTCTTCATTAATGTTAGTGTCCCGTTTTACGTTTTGAATCTTGACAAAGGCAAGGGCTTCCTGCCGAAACATTGATTTCTATGGAAAATAAATCTAGTTCCACATGTAATATAATTTATTGAACCTAAACCCAAGAAATACTAATTTTATATTAAATATAGTACGGTTCAAGAAACTCAAAACTATAATTATATATATATATATATATATATATATATATATATATATATATATATATATATATATATATATATATATATGAAATTACTAAGTTCTCGGGAATAACCGCGTTGACAATTTATTACTCGACGTTCCGGCACCCATTTTGGGGCCATTATCAAGAGAGATACGGTTTCGTTCGAGTTCAGGGCCTCAATCTGCCTACTCCCCTCACTCGTGACGTACCAGTATCGTGTTCTGTATAAATACAAGAACCATCACACGGCACTGAGATCTCAATCTGCCTACTCCTCATTATCGAGTGACACTCGACAGAGTCACTTAACTATATATTATGTAAATTTTTAACTATATAAATATTTGGTGATATAAATATTATTAAAAAGAAATATGTTTTAGGAAGGTTCCTGAATTGTGTACCACCCACAAGGGCTACTGATCATTAACGTGCGAACCTTTTTATTGCACGAGGTAAGATAGTAGGTAGAATAGGGTTTAATTACCCATTTTCTATATTTTTTCAATAATATTATTTATGAACGCTTAATACACAATATGAATAATTTGTATAGATTATCTACATTCTACAAAAACGATAATCAATCTTGGAGAAAAAATACTAAAACAATACTACTATTCTCGTAACTTCAATAGGCTTCTACAAGCTTGTTTATATTACTAGATTCTGTGGTCTTGTCCGTTTCAACGTTTTAGTTACCACTGTCATAGCGATACCAAATATTCAACACTTTTCATGCAATATCATGGATGTTACTTCGAGGAAAATTGAAAGTCAGTTCTGTGTTACCTTTATGGAGCCAATCGCTATAAATGTACAATCTTTATTTTCGATCTGGGTAGTCTGATATGGATACAACATCGTTGATCCAGGTTACCACAGAGTATAGACGTTCCCATAACTTCTGTAGCTTTGGACACTTTTACTTGTAGCGTACTAAGTTATATACCCAAATTAAGTCTCCTTCCTTAAAACCCTTGCACTTGGCTCGCATGTCATACCGCGCCTTCATTTGGTCGTTTTTTATTTTTCATTCTTAAATATTCTCGGACCTTCTCATTCCATCTAATTGGAAATGTAAGGCCATGATTTCAGTTTTTACAATTCCTAGCATTTGGCACATTTCTCAAACGCCAATTCTCCTTGGCCAATCTCAAACAAATTATATGTGAACTTTCGACCCTGGCAGGAATGGAACTCTCTAGAAACTCCGAAATGACAAAACAAATTGTTAACCTGGACTTCAGCTACTGTCGAGTTTAACTGGAAAGAGACTAGTCTTTACTAAAATTAAATAAATTTACTGAAATCGTCCATGACCACCAAGATATATCAGTTACCAGATACTGTATGGGGAAATGATCCAACAGTATCTACAAATATACTTTCAAAACATGCACCTACCAAATATTGCTTAATTAAGCCCTAGTTGATCATTTTAACGCGTCACTACCTTACCACTGTACTACTGCCGTACTAGGTTCAATTACTTCTATTAGCCAGTCTCATTGCACCTAATAATTTTAAAGTATTTCGCTCTTGTCGGAACTCACACTCCAGGTGGGTCTACCGTTTCCTTTCTCCATAATAATCAAAATTGGTGCAATATCTTTATCCGCAAGATGTTCAAAATGAAAAATAGAATTATTCCAATAGTCTTTTGGTCCAATATCGGTCTTTACACAATCCTAGCCAGTTTTTTTGCTTCTGCTTTACCACAGTGGCTGTATTTTTTCGAGCAAGGTCTTCTACTACATTGTATTTCTTGACTTTTTTGGCGCTTTTGGGCTTTTATAATCACAATACATTGTATATTTTTTATGCTTAGGAACAATCTAATAGCTTCACTAAGTTCTACCACCCTTTCAACCATTTTTTGTAAATCCACAAGACATTCCGATATTAAAATAGTATAATCTGCGAATTGTATATTATTTATTGGTCGATCATTGACTTTTATTCCAGTAGTTCCTAATGATCCTGATGTTTCTCATGTCAAAATTTTTCTTTGTAAGTAATGTGATAAAGCGATTATGTCTAACCTTATCGAATGCTTTGTTGTAATAAAAAAAAACACACGTGAACTAGCTGATTAATATCTATTCATCTTTACCAATACATCTACGGCGAGGGTTTCTTTCGTTCCCACTGCATATTCTTGCTCCTTGCTAATTGCCGTGTATTCCCCGGTGTACAATTTTTAAAAATATTTTGAGCTCATTAATTTGCATTTGGTTTTTTTGTCAATGTTATGAATGTAGATATCAGCCAATCTGTGGAAATGATTTCTGTACTGTACATTATATTATAATATCGACCAATATTCCAATCTGCTCTTCTTCTATTAGTTTTATTATTTCTTCCGGTACTTAATTGCAGCTCCGGACTTAATTGCGAACCTAGTACGTTACAGCTATAAAAAATCGGTTTATCGCCCCCAATACTTTATCTTTTGTTATTCTCTAGGCCTTTGTAGATATTTTCCTTTTTTAGTACTATCTCCGTTCTTTACTTAGATGGAATGATCAGTGTATTAATAGTTTTTTTACATAAGAAGCTACGTTCGTGTACATTTGTTTGATGGTTTTAACTAATATTGTAATATTAACTATTAATTATTTATTTAAACCATTAATCGACTCATTGATTGTTGTGTTGTCATGGCTTTTATTATTAAAAGCCGACAGATTTCATATGGATTTATTTATCGACTGCGTTTATTTTCTCTACCAGTTGAATTAATGAGAAAAGTTGCCAATTGTTGTAGATCGTCCAACTGTGAAACAAGTCTGTTCTTCAATCTGGTACATATATGTCATAATCTTCTTCTATAAACAATATTCTTATTTTTCGATAAAGTCTACAACTAATGCCACTGACGGATAATTCCTTGTAGTTTATAAATTAGCCTTGTAGTTTATAAATTAGTCTTTGGCATGTTTTTATAGATTTTAGATAGATTTCTATTATAGAGGTCTGGTGACCTGATCTTAATCAGTTCAAATAAAATACCACCTGATCCGTAAATAGTATAATAACCTGTATTTTTTAATCGACTGATTGCCGAAGCATATTGTATTCGATTTTTTTTATCTCTTATGTTATCATGGATTCTTATATTTAGTATTTTACTTTACTTTTTATATTTATTCTTATATTTAGTACTCTTTTAATTAGATTTTATTATACCTAACGGACATTAGAATAGATTATTTTAAAGAATATTAGATTTTATTGCAGTAAATTAAATGGCCAGCGGCGGAGCATATAGTAAACCGTTAACGGCAAGAATAGAGTATGAAAGTAGCCGTGAACAGAATTGAAAAAAAAAAGAGAAGCAGAGATGTGCACGAAGAAGAAGTACCTATTTAGAAAGAGCAAAGCTACGAAAAGAACACTGAATAAGAGCTCTAACCAAATTGAGGATATGTTGCAAAAGATGAGTGAAATTCAGTCAAGGCACGATGGTATGATGAGCGAAATAAAAAACCTGCGCAAAGAGCAAAAAGCGACTTTGGGTTGTATCAGATAGTTGAAGGAAAAGAATATGGAGTTAGAGAAAGGAATAAAAGAACTGATAAAATATAACGAATTGAGAGAGACAAAAGAAAAAAGAACATAATATTTAAAGGCTTAACGCTGGATATTATCGATAACAAGGATATTAAACACAAAGTAGAACAATTCATCGAAATAAATTTTCAGGTAAAGATTTGGCTCTAAAGCCAAAGGTAGTAAAATTGACAAAATATTCCTCACAGAAATGGAAAATATGACAGTAGTCCAGTCGTCAGAGAGTTGACCTCTAAAAATAATAGTAACTATAATTATAGCTGAATTTTGCAGAGAATATTAATTTTAGGACCCCAAAAAAGATGCAAAACAGTTTACCACTTTTGCTCCCGGGCTTCCCCCTAAAACTCCCCTCTTAGGGGGGTAAAAACAAAATCGATTTACCAAGAATCTGTACACCGTAGAAAAAAATGTTTCAAATAAAAAATGTAGCTGAGATAATTTTAAACAAGAATATTGAAAAGCATTTTTTGTGTAGAATGAACAGTTCACTTAGAAACAACGCTGGAAGCGACCGTCGATTTTGCATTTCAGTTACGCACGCCAAATCAATTTTCAATAAAATTTGTATCAGCTGGACGGTAAAAATTCGATATCTTTTGATCCAAATATCTTATCGACAAAAATCAAGATGCGTTTTAAAGGCAAACAGTGCAGCTTTCGTATACAGTTTTGTAATTTGTTGAGAATAAACTCAGTTTTTATAAAGGTGTTAAATAAATTAATGTGGCCCTATTTTTGCCATTTTTTACGATTCTCGTGAGATCAATAAAATTGATCACTTTTATTGACCAGTTAGAGTAAACTTTTCATTTTTAGAGATCAATCTTTAAAACCTATGACATGAAATTTCAATTTTAAGTTGTGGTAACAAATATGAGGCATTTGAAATATGAATAAAAAACGCAGAATTTAATTTTTTACATTACAAACGATCACACGTCACGGAAAATGCATTTAAGAAGACTGTTTTGGGTGTAGATTATTGCAGTAGTTTTGTTATTTTAAAAAACGTACTAGTATAATTGAAAAAAAAGTTTTAAATGTTTTAGATCGTTTGTTGTGTGAAATTTTAAATCCAACGTTTTTTAAGCATGTTTCAAATGCCTCACATTTGTTGTTAAAACATAAAAATAAAATTTCATGCTATAGCTTTTGAAGGGTAGGCTCTAGTAATCAAAACTTTATAGTGGTCAGTCAATGAAAGGGATAGATTGCATTGATCTCATGAGAATAATAAAAAATGGCAAAAATCGCGCCACGTTTATTTATTTAACACCTGTATCAAATCTGAGTATATTTGCGGTAAAATACAAAAGCTGCATACAAAAGCTAAACTCTTTACCTTTAAAACGCAGATGGAAGGCCTTCAAACCTTGTAAAAGAGCAGCCGAAGCAAGAGAAACGAGAGTTTCGAGTCAAGAGGACAGAGTATTGATCTAGTGGCAGTTCCATACCCGGTGTTGGAGTATTGATCTGAGACATACCTATTCTCTCCTGTGTCCAAGTACTGATTGGACACGATCCGTTCCTCATCGGACCGAGTGTTGATTGGCCCGCTCCATATTTGCTCCTTCGATCCGTTTCCCTACCGTCTGTATCCTGTGTAAGTGTATTAACACAATTAATTACTATTTAAATGGGAATAAGCCACAATTAAAGGTTAAAATACGTTTATTGACGTTTCAATTTCCACTTCGGAAATCGTTCTCAAAATACAAACATTAGTAAATTTACTAATGTTTGTATTTTGAGAACGATTTCCGAAGTGGAAATTGAAACGTCAATAAACGTATTTTGACCTTTAATTGTGGCTTATTCCCATTTAAATAGTAATTAATTTAAAATGCCACAAGAAAATAGCTTCAGAACTGTATTAACACAGCACAACTGCCGTTTAGATTTTATATCATTAATTGTATTTTTCGCAGATATTAAACAGTCGGTCATTTGGGGATGCCGTTCTTCGGCAGGATTGACAACTTAATTTTTATTGTATTATTACCTAGAATCTAATTTTATTTTGTTATTTATTTATTTCGAATATATTATTATTTAATTTAAACATGTGTTTTACTGAGTCTGCTGTCTAAAAGAGCTACCCGTCACAAGGATAACAAAAGACTGTTCGAATATATAAAACAACAATATAGTACCAACAAAACAACTATAAAAATAAACAAAAAAGATTGGGAAAACATTTCACGGATCTATATAAAACCAGTCAAGACACATATGCAAAAGATGAAGAAATAACAGATAATCAAGATACAGAGGAAGACTTATGCCAAGGTCTTTGGCATATTCCTGTAATATAATAATATTATGTCAAAATAATATGTCCAAAGTATTTTAATTGCTGGAGATGGACTTTGCTGAACAGCTATTTGCTGACGTTTAGCTCATTTAAAATTAAAATATTTTTTCTGTGGTCCTTCCACGGAATTTGTAACATTCTTCTAAAAGCAGAACATTTTAGTGGAGTCTATTTTTCTTCCTTCCATTTGTTGTGGTGTCCAAGATTCATATCCGTATGTCAGTATTGGGAATATTAAGCAATTGATCAACCTCATTTTTAGAGTTCGTGAAATTTAATATTCCTTCCATATTTTGGCCATCTTTCCTACGACGCTTTTAGCTTTTGCTAGATCACCATCTACGTTTTAGTTCTTCCTGTAGTGACACTGTGGTTTTTTATTGTTATGTACTCTATTTACTATCATTATCTTTGTCTTTGATATGTTTAACTGCACACAAAATATTTTACTTTCATTTTCAACCAGTCGTATGAGATTAATTAACTCTTCTTGACTATTTGCAAGAATGGGCTGTGTCGTCTACAAAACGTAGGTTGTTTATTTGTCGGAAGACGCACCTACCTATCCATAATTCATAGAAGTAGTAAAGCAACCAAACCTAAACAAAACTTCAAGGTCAGAACAAATTGACAACGAACTGATCGTCAACCAAGGAGAGAAGCTGCTGAAATGAGTGTACAAACTAATCGTCAAAATTTGGAAGGACGAAAACATGCTTGTAGAAGGGAAACATGGACACATCACAAAAATTTGTAAGAAGGGTGATCCAAATAGAGCTAATGTTACTGAACACAACGTATAAGATCTTGATTACAATCATCAGAAACCGATTAAATTGTCACATAGAAAAAATATAGAAAACTATCGACAGTGATTTAGAAAAAGGAGATCAACAAATAGACGCAATACACGTACTAACTCAAACCATCGAAAAAAGCTACGAACATGGCATACAACTACACATATTGTTCATTGCCTTTCAACAGGCCTTCGATAGCATATACAGACAACAATTATTAAAAGATAGGAAAAGAATGGAAATATTAGCAAAGTTAATAAGACTGACTAGAATTTATGGAAAAGAAGAGAAGGGAAAATGACGGTCACTTAAGGAAAAAATACTGTGAGTAATGTGTTAAATCATATTTTATTGAGGTTTCCAGCGAAATGTGTTCGTTTGTTATTTGGCTATGTTATATTCTAATTGGGTACGCAAAGCGACAATGATTCTTTTTTTCATGATAAAAATCAAAGCTGATTGACTGGTATTAGCCTATGAAGTCGGATAATGGCGGCCAAGGTATGGGAAATGACGGGTTTTTATTAGAATAGCTCAATAAGAATAAGGATATATTAAATTTCATTTATTATTACGTATTAATATCTACATAATAAAAATAAATTAACATAGCAAATAATTCGAACGTTATTTTACCATATCTTTGTTTTTCAAACTTGAAAAGTTTTCCCACAATGTCATGTTTACTGATGAAACATGTCATCTACTTCTGAGAAAACAAATGTGTGCTCTTGACCTCTATATGCACGCATAAACTTTTCGGAAATAGAGTTCTCCCTCAGTTTAACCACTTCAGCCAGAAAATTCTTCTTTCTTTTTTTATTTGAAACTGTCAAAAAAAGAAAATCGCCTACTTTAATTTGTTGCGGTAGTTCTTCCAGGCCAAACCCTTTAAGAGCACATTTTTCAAATTTTGTTTTCATTCTTTCAGTTTTAAACGCTCTTTTACGTTTTTATTTCTCCTTTTCTAGCTCATCTTTGAATGGTGTTGACGTCAAAATTTTCAAGTGCATCTTTCTGGCGTTATTTGGTCCTGCTTTAGAAAAAACAGGCAGAAAGATAACATCTTGAAACGTCACCGCTTGTAAACCATGAGATGGTGACATTGCAGCCAACTTCTCAAATCCAGAGAATGGTTTAGCAACCGTGGCAACATTTGTGAATGCTTTGGTTAAGAGTTGCGCAGTCTTATAAACTGTAATCCTTTCAGTTGGATGGCTTTCCATGAAAAGATCACATTCCCTGTTATAGGTCTTTTTGAGAGGCGACATCGAAAGAAAGCGACATCGAAAGGCTGTAGGTAATGCGATGAATGGGGAGGCAGCAACAGCTTCTTTATGAAGTTTTCTTTGCACTACTCATAAGCTTTTAGGATGATACGGCTACCACCATGGTTGTCCACAATTGCAACGATATAATTTGCCTACCACATTGGGTAGCACTTATAGGGGGTTGAAAGTGGGGACAGCAATTACTGAACTAGAGATAGGGTAAGCAAACAAACCGAAATCTTTGCGAACGGCCACTCTTGTTTTGGTTTGGAGAGCTGGGTCGTAAGTAAGTGAATAAAGAAGAGACTGGATGGGGTAACTATAAAGAAAGAAAAAAAAAAACTTACATAGATTTTCTGGCAACACACCCAAGAAGGTTCCCAAACTATTTGAATTTGGACGCCGTTTAAAAGAATCCTCTTGCTGGATAGAAAGAAACGCTTTTCTTTCCTAAAAAATATTAAAGGGTGGAAATCTTTTTAAAGGAAATAGTTCTACAACTCCTGGTTTAGAGAGAAATGTTACATATTTATTGTTACTTCACATCAACAGTTATTACAAATAATATTAACAAAATTTATAAACAAATCTTACAATGGCGCTATTTGTAACGATTTACAACAAGCTTCAGACGTTGCGGACACTTATAGGAATTTAAATTATTATTAAAATGATAATATCTAGATTTTTCAACGGAGCTTAACATTTTGAGCACAAACTCACCTTTCAAATTCAAAAAAATTGCAAGCTTTGAAGACTACAACCAAAATCTATCTATCTCTTCCAAATGTCCATCCTGTTCCCAACTATTTTCTAACTGCTTCAACACCTTACACTATATTTCCATGACAAAAACGAATAACGAACAATAAAAAAAAAATAACGAATTTGATGAAAAATTCGGATTCAAACAATAACTGACTGCTTTCGCGGTCCATAGTCGAGTGATTTCATCATCTTTAAAAACCGTTCACCTCCCCGCATAACTTTCTCACCAACCTAAGTGGATATTTATTTGACGCGCAATATTAAGCGAAATCAACATCAAAAGATTGCAATTAAAATTATTATATACAGATCAGAAATGTTTATATTATCAATCCCAACGACGTAAAAGGATTGAGAAAATATTTCGGTGTTTTAATACATACGAAAGGAAATCGAAATGCTACACAATTAGTAAAACTGGTTAATTTTCTCTGGGGTTGGCATACTTTTTAAATGTTTTAATAATGAATACTGAATAAAAAGTTTCTCATTAGTCCAGCCGTTTTTAGAATATTTGTAAAGAGATTAAGTTGGTTCACCCCCTTCCAGAAGTGGTGTTATTCGTTGCCTTGCATAAATTAAAGTAGGGGGAACATAAGTTCCTGTAGCGTTGAATGCATTAATAACTGTATGTATTTGTACCGTTTCACCATACGTTTTGTTGGTGTCTTGAACGGTTGTAATGACTGTTTCGTCCATATTATAAATGTTGTTGGGTGTAAATTTAAATTTTTTCATCACTTTTTCAAGGTTTTCAGAAAATGTTTTCACCTCGGTCTTTTTGAAGCATTTTATCGGTTAAGACTAGTTGCTTCAGGTTTCCGCACTAAAAGGGATTTCTTTTTGAAAATCCTTCTAGCCAATCTTTACCAGCTACCCTGCTGGTTGTGTTAAATCTGTGGTAAATATTAGGTTTTTCGGTAAATTCAAATGCAACTTTTCTGAATTGTAGAGGTATCAACCCGTAGTACATCTTTGCCGAAGTCTTTAAGTGTTTCGCTATGCTAGCTTCTTGGTCAGAGGCGAAGACAGCTTTTCTTTCTAGACGTGGATCACACGTTATACACTTTTTAAGTCTCTCTTGAAGGGTACTGAAAGGAATAGCATAATCCTTAGAAGTTGTTCTTAATAGACTTCTCATTTTAAACCACGTTGACAGCTATTAATAGCTGCTCTGGTGTCCATTGCGCTTTACTAGTTGAACAAATGTGATGTCGTGGCATCTAAAATATAAATAAAAATAGTAAAATAGCCGTATAAAACTTAAAAAAAATACAAGATAAAATATTTTAAAATCATGGGGTAATAACAGTCACTCGCGGGGTTATACCAGTCAAAGACCAGCCGATATACCAATGCAAGTCAGACATATTTGCTTTAGATTATTTTGGAAGATGTATTTTTTACCAATTTTTAATATAAATTTACATAAGACAGTTATGAAACCTTACCTTTAACGTGCGGAAAGCCGTAATTAAAACACTGTTCACAACTATGCTTATTTACGTGCGGGTTAAAATTATAACGAACAAACAACAAGCATCGATTTGCCTTTCTGCAACAACAGAAACTAACTGGCATGCACTTAGTTGCAAGCAAGGTACTTGGACAACCAGCCACTATGTGGAAACACATCTATCGGAGCGAAATTTAAATAAACAAAGTAAATATTCTGGTAACTGCCGTTACCAGCAGAACAGGGGCACCTAACCGGCATTCCCCGTTCTCCCCTAATGAAGGACTCATCAGCAAGAGTCAAAACAGCGGAAGGAGATCATAACAAAAGAAAATACTTAATCAGTACAAGAGGCGATGTTAACAGAATAACAGAAATAAAAATCGGTGAAAATAAATTCCATAGGGTCGATTACTTTAAATATTTGGAGGTGTTAGTCATCATCATTGGCTTTTACAACTCTTCGTGAGTTTTTGCCGCGTTTACTATTGCCTTCCATTGATTCCGATCCTGTGCTATTAGGAGGTGTTAGTGGACGGCAAAAATGGAAGAAGTGCAAAAATGAGTGAAAGAATTAAAGCGGGGAATTGGAAATATTACCGACTACTTAAAGACAAAAAGCTGGGCAAAAAAACAAAGAAAAAAATATATAAAGCCACAATTAGACCGGTGGTAGTGTATGGAGCAGAAGTACCTTACGAAAAACAAAATGAAGAAAAACTAAGAATAATTAAAAGAAAAATTATGAGAAGAATATATAGCTCAACAAAGCCAGAATAAGGGAAATATAAAAGACTGATGAACCATAAAATAATAAATATAACCAAAGGGGAAGACACAGTAAAATTTATTAAAGTACAAATACTGAGATGGTTTGGACACATACAAAGAAGAGAAGAAGATGCACTAATTAGGAGAATAATGAACTGGAAGCCAGTAATAAACAGGCCAAGAGAAAGACCAAAAAAGCGATAGAAAGGCCAACTATTAGTGAATATATCAAAGATGGAAATTGCAAACTGGAGAGAAAAGATTCAAGACCGGAGAGAGTAGAAACAGATAGTAGACAAAGCAAAAAACATAAAAATCTTTGAAAAATAACCTATATAAGGATATATGCGGCCTAATCACCGCCTTAAATGGATTCAAAAACTCACGGAATAGAGCGAAGTATACTCTACCTAGAGTCATTGCTCTATAAACTTAATAAATATAATTTAGTAATCTTTTAGTTTTACTCTTATATTTAGTATTTTACTTCTTCTGTATGTATGCAATATATTAATGCTACTAAGTTTATTTGAACTTCTTGAATTTCTAAAAATGTCCAGACCGCTTTGGTTCTTCTATCTTTTCTAGTTCTTTGCACTTATTTTCTCACTATTCATTTTTGCAGTTGTTTCGCTGAAATTTGGTTCTTGTCATTTTATACAGTACTAAATTTTTCGTGGTGAGACATTTTTGGTATAGTTTTTTTTTTTTTTCATGTTTGGTACTCTTTCGTTCGTCTGTCTATTAAAAGTTATTACTTCTTTGTATAAATATTTCTCCGATAAGAGCATCTTTTCTCACTGCATAAACTGATTTTTTTAGATGATCGCATATTTTTATTATAAATTTTTTCATATGCTTTGTATTTAATGTCGATTTTTGAATAGTAATTTTATACTTCCTTACGTTAAATGTTCCATTAGTATATTGAGAGGAATGTTCGATTTTAAGTTTTTTAATCTACTATTAATAAACATTTTCTGCCACTGTTTCACCTATGTGCGAGCGTTGACACTGTTTTCTTAATAAATAATTAAATTATTCTATTACTAATGACACTGTCGTGTTGAATAAAAGCGTGACATATATCAATCAATCAAGGAATTTTGATTATCATTGTACATATTCCCTTTTTGTTAACTTCGACCTAAAGATGAAACTTGTTACTTTATTTTATTATTATACAGTTTATATAGTGAACGGCTAAATTATGGAATCATTATCATTATTTCGAGAACCGTCGAGGTTTTAGGGAAATCCCGAAACAGGTCGATTTTTGTTGTAAAATACCCATGTTATAACGTATATGGAGTAGGGATGATGTCATCGGTGTAGGTGTAGTGACGTAATCGTTAATTTTTTTAAATAGAAATCGGTATAATGCGACCCCTCATTTAAACGAGAATTTAATTCTCTATTTAACGACATTACATTTTTAACTAAAATATTTTTTAATTACAAATAATGATTTAATTAATAATGTACTTTAAAGTAACCAAATTATGCATAATAATTATTTTAAATTAAATGTTCGAAATGCCATTCATCGGTTTCTTGACAATATGAGAATCTACGGACACATTCATCAAGTACATTGCGGATGACTTCTGGAGTAATTAGAATCATTTCATGCCTAATTCTATCTTTTAAGTCCTATAAGTTTTGGGGTTTATTGACATAAACTTTTGATTTTATGTAACCCCACAGTAAAAAGTCTAGAGGTGTTAGATCTGGCGACCTTGCTGGCCACTCTATAAAACCTCGTCTCCTCGATCCACCTCCTGGGAAAGCAATGATTTAAAAATTGACGTACTTCACGTGCGTAATGCGAAGGGGCTCCATCTTGTTGAAACCAGATATTTTCACTAGGTAAATTTGGATTATTGGCATTTGGATACGTGTTAGCAAGAAAAGGTATAAGTTCATTTCTCAAAAAAGTTAAAAACCGTACTCCTGTTAAATTTTCTTCAAAGAAAAAAGGGCCAATGATTCTGTCATTAATGATCCCTGCCCATATATTTACTTTCTGAGGATATTGCGTGTGTGACTCAGTCATCCAATGTGAGTTTTCTTGACTCCAACATCTGCAATTTTGACGATTCACGGTACCATGTATAAAAAATGTGGCTTCATCGGAAAATAGTATTTGATTGATGAAATGTGGATTGCGGATACATAAATCCTGCATAATTTCAGAAAATCGAAGCCGACGATCGGGATCGTCGTCGTTTAATTCCCGATGTAGTTGAATTTTGTAGCGATGGTATTTTTCTTTTTTTAAAATACGTCATACCGATCGTTGGGAAACTCCAGCATATTCACCCACTTGTGTAGAACTACTGTGAGGATTGTCATGTACATTTTATATAATATCAAGTTTCACATTGTCTTCAATTGTAGGACGCCCAGCGTTTGTAATATGTTTAACGTGCCCAGATTCTCCAAATTTTCGAACTATTTTACTTACTGTTGATTGGCTGATGGGTCTGATTGGATATTTTGCGTTGAATAAATTGCGTACCTCGTTCTGTGTTCATTTTTATCTCCGCATCCGCTAAGAATTAATATTTCTATGCGTTATTATTCATTTAGGTGAGTCATAATTTAGTATTCAAAAGTAAAAATTACAATTGACAACTGATGACAATTCACAAAATCAAAACATTTACGTCAATCAATATTACAGTAACTATGCCACTATTACTTGCTTGAATTAACGTTTGACAAAAAGTTTCAGAGTTTATGAGATAACTTTTTGTGTCCATTATTATTTTTACTTATTTTTGCTTTTTTAAGTATTTACTTCAGAAATCCATGGCAGGAACCGATGGTATTTCGAACATTTAATTTAAATAATTGTTATACATAATTTGGTGACTTTAAAGTATATTATGAATTAAATCATTAGTTGTAATTTAGTTGAATTTAAATTAAAAAAAATTGTTTTTGTACCCTTAAAAAAATATTTTAGTTAAAAATGTAATGTCGTTAAATAGAGAATTAAATTCTCCTTCAAATGAAGTGTCGCATTATACCAATTTCTATTTAAAAAAAAAATCGGTTGCCTGTAAAGTCGGTTTTACGGGCGAAGATTTTACGTGACAACATCTTTTTCTCGGTAGAATATTTATTGATATGAATATTATTAAATTGCACAATAGGAACAAGGAATTGAATGAAAATAAGAATTGCACAAATTTTAACTATAGAAATATATTTTGTTTACTAAAACATTGTACATGTAAACTTAAACTTAACTAATTTATATTTGAGTGATTTTGTTGAGGATAGGACGATGATTCAAGCACGCACCGATTCAACGCGCCTAATTCTCTAGTGCTGCGCGCGCAGCGGACTGATCATGTTTGAGTGGGAGAGAGACGCAAGGCATTCGCCGGTCCGGCGGGCCTCTCTCTCGTTCGGTGACTCACCGTAACAGACGTGAGCGGGCGTTACACTTTTTCATGAATGACTCCGAGCCACAACCTAATTTAAGACGTTGTCACGTCAAAAGTTTACGATTATGTCTCTACACCCACACCGGTAACGTCATCCCTACTCCATGTACGTTATAAGATTTTATAAGAAATTTTTTAAGGTATTTTATAAGAAAAATCGACCTGTTTCGGGATTTCGGGAATCGATATATATATATATATATATATATATATATATATATATATATATATATATATATATATATATATATATATGTATACATATAAAAAAGGAAAATAAGTCTTTGCTGACAACGTTAGAAAACGGAGCTTTGAGGTTTATTGGGATTTGCAGCAGTGAAGTAAGTGTACTCTTTTAACTAAGTTTCAAGCTTTCGAAAATGTTTATTTTCATCATCAGGAAAACCTGAAATAAAGTGCTATTGTTTGTAAAGCATCCTCGAAACCTATTAAGAGTGTGAAAGGTTATAAAAACTTTTATTGAGATTTGTCTTTCGTGGATGTTCTACTCACATGTGACAATTCTCATGACACCAAACTGTTAATTATTTTTTGCTTTTAACACATAAGAAAAAGACAATTACAACGATTTAAAACGGCCACGTGTGCCAGCCAACAGTGGAGTGTTAGGTTAAGAGTAGCTGTCATTCCTGGACATGGCAAATGACAGTACTTCTTCTTGTTTTCTCTGTCTTATGTAGTACTACTAATATTACACATCAACATTTAACAAAGATTGTATTTAGGTTGAAAGAACAATTTTTTAAGATGAGAAATATACTAAATGAAGAAACCTGGAAACTTTACAATGACTCAGTTGTTGAATGTATATATATATATATATATATATATATATATATATATATATATATATATATATATATATATATATATATGTAGGAATGTACCGAGGAAATGTGGAAGTTCAATAATCGTGCTCTTACCTGTGTGTTGATGGCATCCGCTCTTCTTTTTAATTTGTTAGATAATGTTCTTATGGTGGACTGCATCAGATCCACATTTCCTCGGTACATTCCGATATAGCATTCATTCATCGACAAATGTCAAACATATTCGTTCAACTTGAACCTCTCCTACCTTCCAACATTTTGGATCAATATGAAACTTCGCTTCTCAAAAAATATACGTTCTTTCTAAACAATTCTTTATCTCACCTCCAAACAAAATTAAATAATCTAGGGTCCACTCCTTTCAGTCGTCTACCATTTCACGATAAATGGATTAAAAATCTCACAAACATCCAAATCCCTAGAAATATCTTAAAACTTCTATCTCTCGGACCTAAGTTCGGATTACAACCCTCGCTTAACGATTATTCCGTATGTAATTTCGTAGCTGACATAGAAAACATACTTTCACATTCGGAAGCCAATGAACTCCTCGAATTAAGATCATCTGCTAATAATATTCTCACCAACTTTTCACATAAACCTCCCTATGCCAGCTCGGATATAGATGATGTCTATAGACAAACGTCCACATTCCTTAAAGAACACCCTGACCTGATGGTATTAACCAGTGACAAAGGCAATGCAACAGTACTAATGATGAGAGAGCAGTACTTAAACCTGAGCCAACAACTTCTAGATGATAATAAATATTATCAGCCACTTCTCCGCAATCCCACCTCAACTTACACAAATAAAATAAATACATTCATCACTGAACTAAAAAATAAAAAAATCATCGATGATAAACTAGCCAAATCCCTCCATAACTATAATGGCAACGCCCCCAGGTTCTATTGTCTTCCTAAAATCCATAAGCCCCAACTGAGTATGCGTCCTATACTATCGTCAATAAACGCTCCTAACATTAATGTAGCCCAATTCCTAACGGACATTCTTTCACAAGCATACAACTATAAGAACGATTTTAACATAGTAGACTCTTTCCAGTTCAGTGAATTCATCAATAATTATCAGTTACCAAGAGAATATGTCTTAGTAAGCTTCGACGTAGTATCACTGTTTTCTAACCTCCCACTCTCCAGCGTCGTCACGTCACTCCGGAACCATTGGAATGAAATCCAACCACACAGTCCAGTATCATGGGAAATATTCTCGGAATTATTAAAACTGACGTTTGACACCAATTATCTAATATTTAATGACAAATATTATCGCCAAATCTTTGGAACTCCCATGGGATCGTCCATTTCCCCCATTCTAGTTAATTTCGTACTCGATGACCTTATCAATGAGAGTATCAGTAAGTTAGATTTCCAGGTTCCCTTTGTAAAGCGTTATGTCGACGACTTGATCCTAGCAACACCACCTGATAAGATTTTAAGCACCTTATCAGTCTTCAATAGCGTTGATCCTCACCTGCAATTTACTTGTGAATTGGAGGTTGATAACAGCATACCGTTTTTGGATATGCGAATCATACGCACACATAGTAACACATTGGGCACTACGTGGTACAGGAAAGACATGGCGAGCAACCGGTTCTTAAATTACCACTCTACACACCCAATAAGATACAAACATAACCTTGTACAAGCTCTTAGCTTTAGAGTACATACGTTGACCCATACGCGGTACAAGAGGGAATCCTTGGATTTACTCAAATCCATTCTCATTGATAACTCTTACCCCATATCCATCATCAACAGATATCTTTTCTCTAAAAGCTATGGTCATTCTATTTCGGAAGCACCCAACGGTGCAATACTAGCCTCCATATCCAATAGCATACAGACAAACATTTCCCCGTTAACCCCAAAACCAGCCACAAAATATGCTTCTCTTCCCTATTTCCCACAAATTACGAACAAGCTTACTAAACTATTCAAAAACTTACCCGTCAAAATATCCCTAAAAAATACTAAAACCATTGGAAAGTTATTCTCCAAGTCTAAAACTCCACTAAGCTCGTTAGAGCACACTAATGTTGTCTATCAGATACCTTGTTCAGAATGCAACTCCTGCTACATTGGCCAGACTAGTCGATCTCTTCTAGGGCGTATAACTTCACACAAAAGCGACATCAGACTTTCCAAACCCTCTTGTGCCCTTGCACAACACGCCATTTCCACTAAACATCACATTGATTTCACAAATACCAAAATACTGGCGAAACAAAACAACCATCAGAAACGCTCCTTTATTGAAATGTGTGAGATTCTCAAGAACTCATCGGCAATAAACAAAAGAACCGACATCGACAATTTGAGCCAGGTTTACCACTCTCTCATCTTACGAAATAAATGATACCAATTATTCTTCAGTTAAAAGTTGGCGTATTTTTTGTTCAAAATAATAACAAAATTATCCCCTATTTCCAAGTTTCATTAAAACATAAATTAAAAAAATAATATATCAAATATTTCCGCCATATAAATTCCACCTGTCCAACTAATTATGCAATGTCCCCTGTAGAAGTTCATAATTGTCTCAAACCTTGGAATTTGGTGACACATGGCCCTTACAAAAAAATTTTCGGTATCGCGTCAAGTAGTTTGCTTAGATGCAATAAATCAGAACTTTGTTGGTCTTCAGTGGAGAACCATCTAAATGAAGCCAAATGTTCGTTTAAAATTTTTTAAATATTCATATCTACGAATATGAACATTATTTTCTGCAAAGTTTGTGTGTTTTTTGTTTTTGTTTTTTGTTTTTTCTTTTTTGGTTAAGTTAGTTTTAAATAAGGAGTAAAGTGTACAGTAGATATGATAACATCGATAACATACTACATATTGAGTTGTAAGTTATGAACTATATCTGTATTTCTTATAAACTCAATGTCATTTGTTATATTTTAGAGAACTGATGAAGCTTTAGAAATATAAAGCGAAACGTCTTCAATAAACTTATGAAGTAGTTGACTTCTTTTTTATTTGCCAACCTGAATGACCGATTAAACCTCTGAATTCACTAGTTGAATACTTTAGAAATATAAATTGACGGTCGTAGTCTTTACAATGTCTACTTATATATATATATATATATATATATATATATATATATATATATATATATATATATATATATATATATATATACACTCAAAAATGTTTTGCATATTATCTGTAACGCCACTGAACGTTTCTCATTTGAAATTTTATGCACTGATTTTTTGTTGTCTACCAAATTAATGTATTTTATTGCTTGTTTTTTGTTTCTTAATCGTCTTAAAGATTCTCATTATTCATATTGCGTTCATCAGTTTTCGAAAACCGATATTTGTAAAAATTGGTTTGCGTTTTATTCACTTTGTAGTGAACAATAGGAATAGACAAGTGATATCTGAGTTCAACAGATCTAGAATCGTTACTTTGATTGAGGAAGGCCACACATAAGTCGACGTTGCTGTCCGGGTTGGAGTTAATCAGAGTGATGTGTCTCGGATTGTAAAAAAATATCGAGAGACAAATTCTGAAAGCGATCGTCCAAAAAGCGGAAGACCCAGAATTACTACCAATGTCCAAGAACGCTATTTAACGTTAACTGCCCAGAGAAACCCCTCTATAACTGCCCCAGCTATAGAAGAGAGCTCCAGCAAGCTCATAATATTGTAATTTGCGATCAGACTATTATAAACAGGTTACATTCAGTGAATTTATTTACAAGAAGACCATTATTTGTACCAACGCTTACGTTAGAGCAGAATTAGCGTTTTGTCGGATAATCGCCGAATTAGGATTTGGAGGAACCTAAATCGACAGGATAGACTTAACCAAGCTGTCCAAAGAGTCCCATATCAAGGTGGCTCCATAATGTTTTGGGGCGGCATCATGCTAAATAATAAAACTCCTTTAATTCCTATTGTTGGTAACATGAATGGACAAATTTATATTGATACCATTCTTAGGCCTGCTGTACGCTTGCGGCGAGGAGCTGTTGGTCCAGAATTTATTTTTATGGACGACAATGCGCCTCCCCGTCGTATGAGACATGTGGCAGATTTTTTAGAGACAGAAGATATCGTCAAATTACAATGGCCACCTTCCTCACCTGACCTCGGTCCCATTGAGCACGGATGAGATATGCTCAAAAGAAAAATTCAGTCCCGGCAGCCACATTCAAGGACACTACAAGACCTTAGATTTAGACTTAATCCTTTAAATTTTGTTTATTGTTTTTTTCAAAACATACAATTTTATATATACGAGGCGTGTTTTTTAAGTAAGTACCGTTTTGGAATTAAAAAAAGAAGTGCAAAGATATGGCAATAATTTTATTTTTACATGAAAGCCTGTATCTTAATCTACTTTTCTACATAATTTCCGTGAATATTGAGGCACTTGTCATAACGTGGCACCAGTTTTTGAATACCCTCCTGATAAAATTCTGCCGCCTGACTTATTAACCACTGCATCACAAATGTTTTGACTTCGTTATCGTCTTGAAGACGCTGACCGCCCAGGTATTTCTTCAAGTGCTGGAACAAATGGTAGTCGCTGGGCGCCAGATCAGGGCTGTATGGAGGATGATCTAGAGTTTCCCATTTAAATGATTTGATGAGATCTTTCAATGTCTCACAATAAGACGCTGCATTGATTGTCTCATTACGAGGCAGAAACTCCACTAGTAATACTCCTTTTCTGTCCCAAAAAACTGTGCACATGATTTTCCGGGCCGAAATTGTTTGCTTAAACTTCACTCTTTTGGGTGATGATAAATATCGCCATTTCATGGATTGTTGTTTTGATTCTGGTGTGACGTAGGCCACCCACGTTTCGTCACCCGCAATACTTTGGTCTAAAAAATCTTCACCTTCACTGTGGTACCGCTAAAGGAAAGTCAATGCACTGCCTAAACGTTAGGTTTTGTGCAAATCCGTCAACATTTTTGGAACCAAACGTGAACACAATTTCCGGTAGTTCAAGTTCTCGGTAACAATGCGATACAAAACACTACGAGAATACTGAGGAAAGCAGTCGGACAATGATGAAATTGTAAAGCGTCTGTTTTCTCTCACCTTTTCGTCCACTTTCTGCACCAAATTTTCGTTAACGACCGAAGGACGCCCACTCCGTTCTTCATCATGCACATTTGTGCGGCCATCTTTAAATGCTCTCACCCATTTCCTTACCATTCCATCACTCATAATGTTTTGTCCGTAAACTTCAACCATCTCACGATGAATATCAATCGGTATTACGCCTTTAGCACTAAGAAATCGTATAACAGCCCGTACTTCACAATCAGCGTGACTCACGATTGTTGGAGGCATCTTAATCACTGGAGTAAACAAGTATACAATAAAGAATCAGACTGTAATGGCGTCAGTGCGTAGACAAGAGATGTAGGTAACAAGCGCTCATGCGCGGAATGCCGACCGTAGTGCTGCGGCGGTGAAATCGCAAAACGGTACTTACTTAAAAAACATGCATCGTATAATAAAGTATTTTGTTAAAAAAAATAGATTTCTCCAGATTTGGTGGATAATTTTGAAAATATTACATTATGCAAAACATTTTTGAGTATATATATATATATATATATATATATATATATATATATATATATATAAATATAGATATATATATATATATATAAATATAGATATATATATATATATATATATATATATATATATATATATTGTAATGTTTTTATTAATTTAATTTATTGTTTTTATTTATTATTAAAGATTATACACTTATAACACTTATAAGTTTATTTACAGTCTTTATTTGTACAACATACTAATTTATTTACTGTTCTGAAGCTATTTTCTTGTGGCATTTTAAAGTAATTACTATTTAAATGGGAATAAGCCACAAGTAAACGTTTAAAGTACGTTTATTGACGTTTCAATTTCCACTTCGGAAATCGTTCTCAAAATAAAAACATCGATGTTTGTATTTTGAGAACGATTTCCGAAGTGGAAATTGAAACGTCAATAAACGTACTTTAACCTTTAATTGTGGCTTATTCCCATTTAAATAGTAATTAATTTATTTACACTAAGAATTATATAATTTATCTACGTGCGTTACATTTTAAAACTCGACGCGATGTTCAAAAAGTAACTGTTCTGTTTATAACAAAATTCCTCTTTAAATATAAAATGCCGCTAGTTCCGGAATCGCCGCGATTCCCCATCTAAGAGCCCAGGCCCATTCTATCGTCAATGGCAGACATCTCAGAAGTGACTTTAGAGATTTCCGAAGAGATGTTAGCAGAAACTTTGCTTTCTAGAGAAGAAATCTCGTTAGAAACTTTATCTTCTAAAGAAGCGATATCGCCGGAGACTTTGTTCTCTAATGATGTGATGTCACCAGAAACTTTGGCCACATCAGAAGAAACTTTCGAAATATCGCCAGAAACTTTGTTCTCTAATGATGTGAAGTCGCCGGAGACTTTCAAAATATCAGCAGAAACTTTGTTCTCCTCTAGTTTCGAAATCGAAGAGATGACAGCATCTTCAAATATATAAGTTTCTGGATCTAAACCATCTTACTCCAAAACTTTCTTTAGTCGTTAGACTAACTCAGTCTTTTTTCCGGTAGAAGCTAATTCTCTATCCTCGAGATGTCTTCTTAAATTCGTCACTGTGAGCTCATAAATCGTAGTCATTTTCACAATTTATTTTATATTCACTTTTGATACCACTTGTAATGTTTTTATTAATCTAATTTATTGTTTTTATTTATTATTAAAGGTTCTAAACTTATAACACATAAGTTTATTTACAGTCTTTATTTGTACAACATAACTAATTTATTTACACTAAGAATTATATAATTTATCTACGTGCGTTACATTTTAAAACTCGACGCGATGTTCAAAAACTAACTATTCTGTTTATAACAAAATTCCTCTTTAAATATAAAATGCCGCTAGTTCCGGAATCGCCGCGATTCCCCATCGAAGAGCCCAGAAGGTCGCTCAGACTAGTTTTATTCGGCCTACTTCTGGAGACAGGTCTTTCAACTGAGCGCCAAATAACTAGAATAGAAAAGATATTAGTAATAAATATGTTTACAGTTTTGAGTCATATGAGGCGTCATTGGTTGAACCACGTCGGTTATCATTGCGCCAAGCTTTCGACATCCTCTTCGATGTCTTCTTCAGGGCTTCCGAGGTCTTAGTCTCCCGCGCCCCCAGACAATCACTAATCAATGCGTTACTAGTGCTGGGTATAAAGGAAGGATCATTTATACTGTCGATGCTGACGTGGCTTTTGTAGATTTTCGCGTGGTGGCCAGCACGTGGATTGGCGCGGGGATTGGCGCGGGAGTTTACACGAACATTTCTAACACTGGGATTTTGATTGACTGGTGGAGCGGACAGTATTTTCCTTATGAGAGGTCTCCAAGTCGAAGATAGTCGACTACCGTATGCCATTATCTCTTTTATTGAGACAATTTGACCTTTTGTGGAGAGGGCTATGGTTCTGGAGTTTTCAAAATCAATTTTGTGACCTGTATGAAGATGGTGTTGACCTAGAGCTGAAATTGAGTCGGAATTGCGAACAGAAATGAAATATTCATAAATCCTATTTTGGATTCTACGATTTGTTTGGCCTATATAGGATCGGGGCAGTCTGCAGAAGGAATTTCATAAACTTCGTGTTGTTAATTTGGAATGGTGTCTTTGATTGATTGGAAAAGAATTGAAAGTTTTTGTTGTGGGGGTAAAAATATTATATTCCTTTTGATTTTAGAATTTTGTCGATTTTGTCAGTGACATCTTTGATATATTATGGAAGAAAAGCTTTCATATGATGAGGGTCTGAGTCTTTGGGATTAGATTGATTAAGAGATTGATGTCTGTGGATTGTTTTAAAGTAGAAAGCTCAGCGGGTCTAATTGCACCATCCCAAAGGCGTATTTATCTGGAGGCAAGCGTATTAATGACTGAATTAATTTGTGAAGGAAGATATGAGAGTTGGCATGCAAGTAACGATTGGTATGGGTGGGTTTTCGATAAACAGAGTGATGAAAACCTTGGTATTGGTTTTTCTTTATGATAACGTCGAGAAACGGTGGGGATAAATCATTTTATTAACAAATATTAATTTATATATATATATATATATATATATATATATATATATATATATATAAATTAAATATTGAATGTAAACTATGTAAATAAATACTAAATACGTTCGAATAAATTCGTTATTTCATAAGCCGGCGACTTTCAGGAAATATTTTAAATACCTATTCAGCCATATTAACATGTACAGTAGTTGATTTGCGTACTGTCACAAATACTATTAATGAAATATCAACAGATTTCTGAATAAAATATATTAAGTATGATGTATTTATCGGCACCCAAAAATAAATGTGGTAAAGGCTGTCATTGGTAATGAAATGTCTTATCTACCAACTTTTTAACTTTTTTAAAAATATAGTTATCTTTAACATCATCATTGATACTTGGAAATTTATACTTAATTAACTTTATGGCAAGTGATAATTAGTATTATTGTAGAATGCGTATTCAAAAAGTTTTTATATACATCAACGTTAAGATGACTAAAACGTAAAAAAATTTAAAACCGAATAATGATTGGCAGTAGAAATAAAACACGTACGCAGAAAGAAGTATATACGTTATTGAAATATAAACACGCCAACCGAGAACCAATTTCATAATTAACTGTAAACAAAATTGAGAAGAAAGGTCATGTCAAAGACCTCCCCAAAATTTGTAGAAAACCAATATCTGAAAACAAACAACTAGTTCACAGCAACTAGTATTAGATAACGATATGGACCATTTGAAATTTCTTAGAAAGCTGGAGAAGGAAAAGTTTCATCCCCACAAAGTAAGTTTAGTACAAGAACTTATGGAAGATGATTTTGATAGACGAATTGAATTTTGTGAAATTATAATCGAACAAACAAACAGAGATCCGATGTTTTTATGTTTAAGGTTCTTTTCTCTGATGAAGCTACATTTCTACTAAACAGTCATGTCAATCGTCAAACTTATCGGTACTGCTCTACGAAAAATCCACATTGGATGCAAGAGTACCGTACTCAATACCTAAAGAAAGTTATTATTTGGACGCGAATAATAGATCATAGGATTATTACACAATACTTTTTCGAAGCTTAACAGGTCCGCGATACTAAGAATTTGTTGAAAACCTCTTTCTCCTCGAATTGAACCTGTTGTTTCCAAACAAAAATGAGTTGGGGCTGCAGCAATATAGTGCGCTTCTACACTATGCTATTTTGGTGCGCGATTACTTGAACAACGTCTTTCCAAATAGGTGGACAGGTCGAAGAGAAACAATAGAGTGACCGTTCAAGTCACCTGATTTGACTCCTCTTGATTTATTTTTATGGATATACTTGAAACGTAAAGTGTACTAATATAGATCACAAAATATCAATAAAATCAAATAAAGGATATATTTTAGCTGAAGATAAACAATTTAAGCACTTAATTTGAGTTTTGTTGCATTTAATGAATAATACATAATAAATATTTATTGTAATAATAAAAATTTATGAATTTTTTAAACAAATACAAACATGAATCACTCAGACATATTGATATGGATGAATAGGAGTTTAAGAGATCTTGCAAATAATGTATTACAACACCCACATTTCCATTTAAAAATTTTAGCTGGCGCTCACATATATGACGTCAAAAATAAAAAGATATTCTTATGAATAGTCTGTTTAAAAATATAAATATACGTCGCCGTATATATATATATATATATATATATATATATATATATATATATATATATATATATATATATATATATATATATATATATATATATATATAGTCGCCGGTTTACGACATAACTAATTTATTCCTTTCCTTTGTACCATACCGTATAATCAAAAAACCTTTTTACCATATAATGATGGTGTAAGGTTTAATTTACTTCTTAACAAATTTCTTCCTTTTTTTGCGGTTTCGTGTCAATATTCTTGCTTTTGTCCATGTGACTCCTCTCCTCTCCTCCTTTGCTTTTTAATATTTTTACTTCCCACACTCTTTTCACTGGTACGGTATCCTTCATCCGGTATAGATGATCCCACCAACTCAGCTGTCTCTCTTCTATAAATTTCAATGTGGATTGTATTTTCAGTTCGTTCCTTATATCTGTGTTCCTTATTCTATCCATTTTGGTGACACACTTAACTCTTCTTAAAAACTCCATCTCTATAGCATGTTCTTGCTCTTTTATGGTTCCGTTAGTACCCATATTTCGTCGCCAAAAGTCAGGTCTATAAACTACTTTGAAAACTTTGCTTTGTATTCCCTGATATTTCTTTTCTGCATATAAATTTTTTGTTCATTATGTGATACAGTTGTAGCGTTTTCTCTACTCTGCTATTGATTTCTCCTTCTAGAGATCCTGTTTTCTCTATTATTACTGCTACGATTGTAAAAGTTTTAACTTGTTCTATTTTATTCCTGCAATAAGGAGAATATAACAGGAGATAAATTAAAAGGTATTGAAGTGGATGCACTTTTGGGGGAAGCTAATATTTTTTCCCTGTAACAAGGATCGTCCCATTTTAAACGCTTTTCATGTACTACGGCTACTGCTGAACGATCTTTCAGTACCCTTTAAAGGGTAAACTCCTGAGTAAAACCAAAAATTTTACTGGAAAAATTCGTAAAATATTTTTTAAAGAATTTACAGAAGCGTTAAAATGAGACTTTAATTTTTTTATTAATATTCCTGACCTATTTGGAAGGAAGGATAAGTCAATTATTATTATTAAAGTTAGAAAAAAGTATCAAACAACTTATTCTGCCAAAATCAGAATGCCACATCTCACATCCATCTCAAAACAGATCCGCTCTGGTCTAAACGTGAATTTAAAATAAACAACGTTCAATTGCAATTATGGCGAAAGTAGCAAGAGTAATAATAGTAATATTGTTGTTTTTTCTCACGAAAAAAATCGATCTTATTTTTAAACATAACTCCTTTAGTTCATATGCTACAGAGTTCACAAAGTCTTATTTGAATGCTTGTTTTAAGCACTTTGAAAAATATATTATGAATTTCTCAAGGAAAACTGAACGTTTTCCTGTTTTTTTTTTATGTTGGGTTTTTAAAATGTATCTCGTTAAATACAAAATTGTTACCTTACTGAGTTGTAAAGCAAAATTAAAATAGCAATCTCTGATTTTTTACAATCTACATAACATAAACATAAGAAAAATTTAAATCACGAATAAGTCTTAATTATTAGTATTAATTATAAGTATTAATGTTTTGAAGAAACTCTACACAACAATTTTTGCTTACAATATTATTTTCTATCGATTTTTGGGGTTATTTTTAATATAAAGGTTCAAACCCCCGAGTTGGGGTGGATTCTACCCACAACGTAAAAGCTCACTCCGGCCTAAGGTAGATTTTGCTTATTATTTCTGTTAAAATTTCAAGTAAAACGAGGAATATTGATGGAATTCGAAATTAAAAACTTTGGTACATTGCACTACGATAGCTTTTAATAAAAAAATTATGATGTCATAAATTCATTTCGCAAGACTGGAAGAAATTGTGGCATCTACAAAAAAAAAACGTTACAATAATATATGATCATAAGTTAACACAGCATTATAATAATATACTATTATAATCAAAGAGTACAGCTTTTTACATGTACCTAAATAAATCGAAACATTACACGAAAATCCGAAGTTTATTTTTAAAAATCTTCAAACGTTTTCACAAAGTCCTTACTTTGAAGTATAAAATGGATAAAAATTCGATAACTCACATACCTACTAATCTCTCTGTTTTGTCGTTTCCCCATTACTGAGGATCGTGATTTCTTTCAATATTCCTAACAATTTGTCTCCATTGGTCTCTATCTTCAGCTGCTCTGAGAGCTTCGCAGATTGAGTTTTTAGCTGAATTCTTAATTTGGTCAAACCGTCTAGTTGGCGATCGTCCTTTTGATCTTCTCTCCGAAACATTTCCAGAAACAATTAATCTCTCCAAACTATCGTCAGTTCTGCGAACCACGTGACCGAAAAATTGCAGAATACGTTTCAGACATATTGTGGACACCTTTTTTTATATCTCAAGTTGGTTTAGAATGGAAAAGTTTGTCCTATGAGCTATTCAAAGTATGCGCAGCATTCTTCTCCAGCACCACATCTCAAAGGCATCAATTTTTTGGCACTCGCGTATGTGAAGAGTCCAAGTCTCTGCCCCGTATAAAAATATTGACAATACAAGAGCATTCACCAGTCCCATCTCGATATTTTGAGAGATAGAACTGTCTTTTCAAACTTAAGTTAGGTGACTTATCGCATTTTTTGCCATACCAATACGTCTCTGAACTTCTGCTCCACAGTTACCATCGTTAGTTATACTAGACCCGAGATAGACAAATCTGTCCACTATCTGGTATTCCTGTAGCATGTTAGTCAGTTAAATAGTGTAGAATCTATCGACCACCATTATTTTTGTCTTTGCTTTATTGATTTTTAGACCAACTTTATTGCTTTCGTACTCGACTCTTCGCCAGAGATTAAACATTTCTTGCTCACTTTCTGCTATAAGTGTAGTGTCGTCAGCAAATCTTAAATTGGAGATTTTCCTACCAGCCACTGTTACTCCACGGCCCATCCATCTAAAGCCATCCTCATGACATGTTCACCATAAATGTTGAATAAGTCAGGTGACAATACGCATCTTCGTCTAACATCTCTCTTGGTCTTGAATTGGTTTTAGATTTTCTGATCTAGTCGTACTGTTGCTATTGCATTAGTGTGCCCATTTCTATTATAATGGACCACAAATTTATCCAGCTCACACAATCAAATGTCTTTTGATAGAAACCTAAACCTACTACTACGGCTACATTTTAATTTGTACGCACCTCCTCGGCCATATATATATATATATATATATATATATATATATATATATATATATATATATATATATATATATATATTATATCGATGGTATTCCGGGTTTGACTCCGCGTTAAATGTTGTTGGTTTTGATAAAAACCATTTTGACGACGTTTCGGCAAGATCTCACTTGCCATTTTCAAGTCTCTCTGGATGGTCTGCTTCTTGTCGATGTTCGAGTGGTTCGAGTGGAGTTTTTATCAAAACCAACAACATTTAACGCGGAGTCAAACCCGGAATACCATCGATATAACATACAGCTCCCGCGGAAATATCAAAACTAACATATATATATATATATATATATATATATATATATATATATATATATTAGTTTTGAGTTTCTTGAACCGTACTATACTTAATACGAGTATAAATTTAGTATTTCTTGGGTTTAGGTTCAATAAAATATATATTACATGTGGAACTAGATTTACAGTTATTGTAAAATATGTATATATATATATATATATATATATATATATATATATATATATATATATATATATATATATATATATATATATATATATATATATATATATATATATATATATATGACTTACCAAAACGGGATACAGACATTAATGAACTGACAAATAAAAGTTGATATCTGATATCTCATGGTTTACTGTCATTAGTATATAATTATTTTTATATGAGCGTATCATTGATGTTTTCGAAAAAGGTAAAATGGAGATATGTTTTGACTTTAAGAGCTTTTTATGGTGTTATATTTATTATTATTTAAATCAGATTGAAATATATTTTATTTAGGTTTGGTGTATCTTTTTTGTCATTTATTGCGTTGGTATTTCTTTTTATTTTTATTGATTCGTATATCTCCCTCTTCTTTTTCTTTTGTTCTGTTTTTAAAACTTTGATGTTTTTAAAATCAAATTTATGCTTCTTCTCACTTTCATGTTTTGTGAGCGCAGTGACGTTGTTCTTGTCATATTTCTGAGAGCGAATTCTGGATTGAAGCAGTTGACTAGTTTGACCGATATAGACACCTTCACAGTTAATACATGGTATCTCGTAAACAACATGTGATTTTTTAAGTTTTGGGGTTTGTGTTTTTAGTTTTGTGAAATATTTATTTAAAAGTTTGTTGCCGTTGTGGGCCAATGTTATATTATGTTTGGCTAAAAGATTTGTTAATTGTTCGGATAAACCTTTTATATATGGAAGAGTTGTGTAATTAGTTTTGATGCTGTTGGGTTTGTTGTTATTTGTGTTGTTATAAAATTTATTAAGTCTTGATTTGAAAATAGTTTCGATTACATGTTCGGGATATGCATTCTTTAGAAGGGCATCTTTTCCTTTTTTTATTGCAGTTGGTATGTATTTTGGATCTGTTAGTTGTATAGATTTATCTGCAAGACTTATAATTACAGACTTCTTATGGGAAAATGGATGATGAGAATTGTAGTTAAGATATCGTGAAGACCATGTTTCTTTTATAAACCACATGGTTTTTACTGTATTGTTTATGCGATGTAAGGTGATATCCAGAAAATTTATTTTAATGTTTTGTTCAATTTCTATAGTAAAATTTAGTTTTTCAATAAAAAAAATAAAATAAAAATAAAAAAAAAATTCTATAGTAAAATAACCGAAATTTTAGATATTTTCAACAGCTACCATCCAAAACTAAAAACTCAACAGTTTTCGAAATAATCGCATTTTACAAACCAGCTGCATAATTCTGATTTAAGGCAATTACTCCAGGCAACGAAGGAAAAATAGACAAAAACATTAATAAATCTAAATTTTGGTATAAAATACCTATAACTAAAGTTAATAGTTAACGAAATATTAAATAAAATAAATATATCAGCAGAATAATTAATAATGGGATTTGACAAAAAACAGAATAATAAGATTTTACATAAAATATTTTACGGTTCATGTTAAATTAAAGTCATAATCAAAACATTTTGTTTACAAACCAAATTAAGAAATAGTTAAACTAAATAACATAACTTTTTGTCAAAGTAAGTGTTCAATATGTCTACCATTTTCTTTAATTCATTTGTCAATATATTCCATAAAAGATCGTCTCATATTAAATAGCATCATTGGTTCTAAAGAAACTGCGGCAGTATTTATTTCTTCCCATAGTTGGTTGCAAATGTTTATGGGATTCTTATAGACAGGTTGTTTTAATACGCCCCATACACCAAAATCAAGTGGATTAAATTCTGGGCTACGTGGTGGCTATAATGTATAATGGATGAATTATATTCTTTTGGATACATATCCAAATCTTATGGTATATTATGGAATTACATCTTATTTGTCGCAGAGGTTAAATAATGTATTAAACTGTGATGTATCTCATTCATTGGCTACTTATATACACACACGGAATAACCTATCGATGACATTACTTATCTATATGATTACAAGGAACTATAATTACATCTCGAACAAATGGACTATTATGATTAACTAACGAACGTATATTATGCTGAACTAAATTTCTTGTGTATTTACTATATTTATAACAATATTGGTTATTAGGCCAACGATGATGTTTTTGTAAAAATGCTGAGTCTTTAAGATTAGATTTGTAGCAAAAGTATTATGATACAAGAAACCTGTGTGTTATTCAATACCTGTGCTTTAGTTTCTAATTGTCCTAATAAAAATGGGTAAACAATTTACGTAATCAATAATAAGTATTCTTTTGGGATTTTTTATAAATTAAATAAATATATTAATATCTCACCACATTGACACGGAATATGACTGCCACGACCAATCCAACGTTCAGAAACGTTATATTTAAGTAAGCCTTCTCTCTAGAATGTGTTGGTGTACCATCTTACATAAACCACATATTTTGGGTTTTCAGCATTTTACAATAGGGAAATAGTAATACAACTCCAGTAGGTATAGAAACTTAAGAGGCGATAGAAAAGGGAAATTGTAAACATGATGACGGCCAACGTCTGAATACGAACACGTCATCTAAAGAAGAACATGAAGAATATTTTCTCCAATAAGACATTTAGCAGCCATAACAAAAATGTTGTAATGTTATAATATTATCTTTGAGTTGTTTTAATAAGAATAAACTATGAATTATGCTTATCTACAGGTATTCAGTGCTTTACCGCATAAATATCACAATTAAGAATTATTATGCAGCTGACTTATAAAATGCGATTACATATCTCTAAAACAGTTAAATTTTGAGGTTACTAACAGGTATACCTTTTCTTTGTAAAAATAATGTATCTTTAATATTTTTTAACACAAATAGAGCTAACTTAAAGAGCAAAAAAGTTAAGCGCAAATCTATGCCACACATGTAGCATATGTGGTGCCCTCTATCAGTTACATTAAAGCATGTAAAAAATTATAGTTACATTAAAGCATGTAAAAAATTATAATTTATCCTACTTAAAAGCATTCAATTATAAATTTTTGTCCAAAAATATTCACAAACGTAAAAGTTAAAGCGAAAAATAAAATTTTAAATTTCCACTTTAACACCCTGTATCTTTCTTAATATCAACATTTTATTAAAGCAAGTTGGCTTAAATCATAATATTTTAAAGTGCAGAATCTACGGTTTCTGTTTGTACACTTCCCGTCATATAAAACTGGTACACTTTTTTTTTCCCAATTTAAACCTGTGTTCAGACTGGACACAATGGTTCGTGAATCAATTCGTTGTTGCCATCACAGATAACGGAATTGCACTAAATCTAAATAAAAAAAAAATAACGTTCAAAAATGTATTATTGTAATTGTATTGTAATGTAGATAGGTATTATTTTTATCATTAACAACAAAAAACCGTATCTAATTAATTTAATAACCAGAGATAGGGTTAAGTTAATATCCAAAATGTTTGAAGGATCTGTATTGGCACAGGGAACATTGGAATGCGTCTACTGTAATTTTATACTTCAATTGCCTACCGAACACGAACTGTATTTTGTGTTAATAAGTTTAGTAACAGGCAAACTACCAAAATTAATTAATTATTTAGTATAAGAACGATAAATGTGAAAAAAAATATTAGATTTTATCGTACGTATTATAAACTATAAATTATCCGGGGCGAAAAAACGCTTTTCAAAACGTGACAGTTACAATCTAATATCCGACTCTAATGTTTTATTATAATTATTTAAAGTTATGTCTAGATTGATTATCTATCATTATTTTTGAATCGAAATATTTTCATAAATTATAATAAGACACAAATCAATGTATGGGTACTTAATTGAGATGATGGAAAATTACAAAATTAATATGGGAATTTTTTAGGATGCATGTTTAAACAAATTTAATGTGATTGACTGATCGAGAATGCTCGATGTTTTAGTTTTTAGTACACTCAAAACTGGCGGTCTGTCGCACAGCCCTGCTTTTAGCTGGTTTCATATAATATTTTCGTTGAACTGGCAACGGTGCCCTAGAAATTAGAATGACACATGTGACAAGATGAACGTACACAACTTAAAAAACACGATTTTTGGTTATAAGAGTTGTACCAGTTTTTTATGACGCGAACGGTACAATTACTTAATTACTTAAGGACCACCCTGTGTATATATATTTATATAAAAACAGCTTTTGATTTTTATTAGTCTCTGTGATAAATGATGCTGCTTGTATGACATACCTACTTAAAATTCTTTTATAAATATTCGTTTTTAACTCTTTTTGTACCTTATGTATATAAACAGGAATATAAATTTAAATTCATTGAAAAGGTTAAACAATTCTTAAAAGTCTAAATAAACTTTTTTGATAATACTTTATTACTATATATATATATATATATATATATATATATATATATATATATATATATATATATATATATATATATATATATATATACCTCTCTTATATACATTTTATTATATACTTATGCTTTCAATTTATAACATATTAACAGGACGTTATAGTGGAGATAAAAATTTAATAAAGAATACGACATAATCAATAACTGCCTGATACGTATACAAGAGCACTTCCCGATAGATGATAACGTTGATTACAAAAAATAAGTAAGCAGAAACATCACGAAGAGAATGTTAGTGAAGTAAATCGTTGTGTAATTCAAGGCGAGTGGTATGTTTTTGTATTTTTAAAGATGTACAATTGCATTCATTAACTGTGTTTCCGTATATCAGTGTCCATTTGTGGAATTAGATTTATTGTAAACTCAGTAAATATCAGGCGGTAAAGAAAGACGATATTCATTACATCGATTGTTCAAGGCATTGCATTTAAGTGTAAAGTAGTAATATAATGTATAAATTAATTAAGTTAATGTGGCCTGAATGGACTGAATTTAACACGTTGACTGCCAACTAGGAGATTACTCGTAGATTGCGATTCTACGTCAACTACGAGTTATCTCGTCCTGTGCTTACTTGCCATTTTTGTGCAGGTACGATTAATCTCAGGATATATCAGTCAACTAGCTCATAAGCTAACGTCTAAAGGTGGGAAACTATCGATAGTCCTAATGTAATTTAATGTAAATTAGAGGTTTCTATCGATAATTTCCCACCTCTACTACTTTCATCTCTTTTTATTTCACAACGTATTATGTTTTCTATCTTTTGCGGTATTTTGCCGGTTCTTAAGGCACTCATCACTATATAATAATAATGACAAATTGTTGACTTTTTAAAAAAATCTAAAACACGTCGATTTTTAAATTTAACGTTCTCCATTTTACAGTAAAATTTCATTATACAAGGTGATACACATTACAGTGATGACGTCATCGTCTCTTTTTTTAAATGTAACGCCCTGTATTTTAGGACATTTTTAGATCGATAAAAATGAGCTGATTTCAAAAAAGTATAATACTCGGGTCTAATAGATATAATTTGAAAGATATGCGCTTAGAAAATAAATTATTTATTATCAATTGCAAAAAAGTAGCCTACTTCTAGTTTTTGGTAAACTGTAATTATTTTTAGTAACGTTCAATAACAATTAAGTAGTACAATAATTGTATTAATTCGTGAATGTTCTGTATTATTGCTTATAATTAATTTTAAGTAGAAATGAATTTGAGTGTAAAGCAAAGAATTGAAATACTCATGATGATTGGGTATGGAGACAAATCGCGAACTTAGATGGAAGTTTGTAATTTATTTAATAATAAATATCCAGAAATACCCATCACGCAGTCAACAGTAAGTAAGATTGAAAAGAAATTTCAAGAAACTGGCACGGTTAAAAATTCACGCAAAGCAGGTCGTTCCTCTGTAAATTATGTTACAACATTAGATGTTCTACTTGCTTTTGAAGAAGATGCGCAAACGTAAGTAAAGTAAGTAAAATGCACAGTTGTACAGGAATTAAACGAGGATGATCCAGATAAAAGAATACAATTTTGCGAAATAATGACGGATAACAGTCACTGAAAACCTCTCTTGGTTCTAAATATTATTTTTTCTGTTGGGGCTACATTCAAATTAAATGGCGAGGTCAACCCTCAGAATTGTAGATACTGGGCAAAAGAAAACTCCAACTAGATGCGGGAACATCATACACAATACCCGCAAAAGGTAAACGTATTGTCTGGTATTGTAAGAAATAAAATCATTGGACCCTACTATTTCGAAGGTAGTTTAAACGAGCCAGCAGACCTTCAGGTTTTAAGTGAGTATCTCGTACCTACCTACTTTAGTTAATTTACAAAATCCACAAGGAAAATAAATTCCTGCAGCTGGCTGTATACCATATATCACAAAAAGAGGTTTAATCTTTGTATGTCGGTATATTTAAAAACCCTTAAAAGGGCTACATCAAAAAACACAAACGTGTTAAAAAATCAAATCAAAAAATCATCAGGTTAAAAAGCAGGTTAACATGATTAAGCCACCAAAATATTAGGGTATAACCCTTTACAAAAAATTGAAGTTAGCAAAAAATGTACATGTTGTTGATTAAAAGTGAGTGATGTTAATTACTTTATTAGATTTAACTTCAGGCAACACATAACCATGCCTCACGTGAGTTCCAGAGTCCTGAGAGTAAACCTCTTCAAACGGACATCTGTTGTCCGGATGTCCAATCTATTGTCTCGTCTCAATAAATTTCTCTCTAAACTTTATGAAAATGATTCACTTTAATCAACTTTCTATCGAAAAAACTCCTTTCCTGGTACTGCTTATACAAAAACAGTCCTGCCGATCAAAACAACGTCCTGACTCACGTTTCTATCTCCTTTTGGGATTGCCCTATCTGCTTAACTACGAATCTCTCCGGGAATAATAATCTGTTTGTACTTACAAATTTTTCACCCTTTTTATCCAGCAATTCAGCTTTCAAAACTTACTGACACTACTATTTTCACAAACTCTATACTTTTCTTTCAACGTTTAAAACAAAATACACTTGTCGATTTGATCTTTTCTCACTCTCCGTCCAACAGCAGATGATCCCTTTTTTTCGCTTCAAAATTATTTTCATCTCTCAATCCCTTTCATAATTTTCTGTTGGCCGATCAACATCCCCGACTCAATTCTCCAAACGCCAACACTTTCCAATTCCCATACTTGTACATCAAAACATTAGACAAAAGACTTTCTACTTTGTACTAATTCCCTTAATGACTTATTTCGTGGTAACCGAAATTATTCCTTGAAAAAATGCAGGTAGATTTGATATTTCAATATAACATTTTGTTTACTTAAGCTAATCAATACCTATCCTAATTTGAAAAGTCCGAAATTTACCGTAAATCTAAAATTGAAAAAGTCTCTTTTCTCCACAAAACAATATAACTTCTCAACACAATAAAATTAAACCGTATATATAAGTATGCTATAACTATAACATAGTTTTACAAATTTTTGTGTCTTCTTCTTTTTCTCTATTAATTATTCTTTATATACATTTTCGAATCATATCAACATCCCCGCCTTTGATTTTTATTTACAAATTTTTCTTTTTATCTATTAAACAAGGAATAATTAAAAAAAAATCAAACTCTATTATTAATTAATTTTATTATCCCCGCCAATGTATCTTTTATCCATTCCCTCAAATTACAGAAAGACAAAAAAAAACTTTCCCGTTCATGTATCTCCTCAACAAAAATTCGATGTATGTTTGATTTATTCTTGGTTATCAGACTGATCACACACATTTATTTCATAATAATTCTCCCCTTCTATTTCATGTAAAATCGCCATTTCTTCTGTCTTCAGTTACATATTCGCTTTGAAAATTCTTTATTTCTTTCAAATCCTCCTGTTTAAAATTCTCTACATTTAATTCCACATCTACTTCTTCTGCTCCATTTTTATTACATTCGATTGCTTCAAATTCTTCCAAGTCATCCTTTTTCGGTGCAACCCAGGTATTTCTATTCCAATGCTCCACTGTTCTCTCATTTTCATAATCTCGAGGCTTTTCGTTCCTGTCAATCTTTTCCGATCTTATATTATTTTCCTTTTCCTGCACCTTTACTAGGTTCACGCTTTCTTGACTTTTGTTGTCTTCGTTATCATCCAAAAATTTTCTTTTTATTCTTGTCTATTTGAACATATTTTTCAGCAAAATTTATATTAGCCTTTTTGTCCTCCAATTCGTCAGCTCCCACAACCATATCATATTTCATATTGTCAATCACAACAAAATGCATAAAATAGTAATTATTTTCAAATTTAACTTTGGCTCCTATACCCTGATTAATAACCGTTAATTTCTTATTATTCGCGCCCATAACGGTAACCCTCAGAATTTTATATATAAACTTATTTAAATTCAATTCATATATTAAACGTTTATTTATTAACGAAATTTCTGATCCCGTATCAATGAGTATCTGTACCTTTTTACCTTTAATAATTCCATCAACCAAAACTAAATTCAATATTTGATTATCTACTTTATTTTCCGTTAATTTAATAAATTTGCGTGGATGACAAAAATTTCCGAGTTTGCTCTGATTCTTATTTAGTGGGCGCCTTCGTGAAAAGACGAACCTTGAGATCTGTTGTCTGCTGGTCTATCATTTTGGATCTCTTTTTCATATTCATTACGTTCTGTTATTATATGATTTACGTCTCTTCTTTGCGGTCTATTGTTTCCAAAACCATTTCGGTCATCTCTGTTGTTATGGTATTGCCCGCTCCTATTTATTGTTGTTATAATTTTCCGTGTTTCCTCCATTTGCTACTGATTGGTTGTGATTGTACATGTTATCATTTCTATTTTGTCTATGGTATTTATTATTATCCCTGAATCTATTCTGTAGAAAATTATTATTAAACTGACCTTGTGGTCTATTGCCTTGATTGTTATTTTGGAATCTGTAAAAATTGGCATAGGCTGTTTGTATCATGGTAGTTTTGTAGCATCACCTGATCTTCCATGGTCTTATCAAAATGACGCGCTATCAAATCCACCAACTGTTCTTGTGAATAATTATATTCTAAATGTTGTGCATTGTTATAAATCTGTAGAGCGTATCTTTCTTCGGATAGTCCTTTCTTTTCATCGAATTGTTCATTTTGTAGTTCATTATTAATTTCCATCTGTTTTGTTTTTCCCCAAAAATATTTCAAAAATTTCGTCTCAAAATCTTTCCATGAGACTAATGTGTTTTCCTTGCTTTTGAACCACAGTGATGCTCCATCCGTTAAAGAACTCCTTATTGCTTCTTTGCAATCTTCAAAATTTACGGTGTGTTGAAATTTATTTTTAATTATTCGAATGAAAGTCACTGGATGTTGTTCTCTTATTTCCCCGGCAAATTTGATCTTAATGTCGCCAGAGGTTTGTATGATAACTTCCCGATTTTCCCGAACAAAAGCTCTTTTTCCTATTTCTTCTACTGTCTTTTGGATTTCTTTAATTTTCTTTTTTGTTTCGACCTTGTCTTCTTGTAAAGCTCTCTCCAGTTTCCATTCCACCTTTTTTATTCCCTCTTGTATTTCTTTGCGTGTTTTTTTCCACAGTTTCTATTTGTTCATGTAAAATTTCTATTTCCTTCCTCTGACTCTCTAGTTTTATATCTGTTTCTTCCGCTATTCTATCGACTTGGTATTTGTTGTAGATAACCTTTCATTTCGTATTCATATTTTTTTGTAATTTATTTTCTATCTGACTTATCATTTTTTTATTTTCTTCTCTAATTTCATCTTGATGTGCTTTCACCATTGTTCTATTTTCTTCTTGCTGCGTTATCATCATTGTTCTATTTTCTTCTTGCTGAGTTTTCATCATCATCATTAATTTTTCTAACGGTATCATTTTGTTCATTATCAGACAAATCTTCCAAAATTACTTCTTCCTCTTTGTTATCCTCTTTCCTCTCCTGCATTTTACTTTGTTATCTTGTGACCGACATTGTTTTTTTAACAAATTTTTACCAGTATCCACAAAAATATCTTTTATATATAAAAAAAAAACCAAAACAAACTTTTCACTTCGATCAAAGTTTTTCCAAATTTTATCAAATATACTAAATCCCTCAAATAAATATGTACTTTAGAATGTTTGTAAATTCACAGGTAACAATTATTTAAAATTTTAGAAAATAAGAAGAATATTCAATCATATAACATATATGCTTCTATTCCTGTTCTATCTCACACTATTTACTAGGTATTTCTTCACAGCCCTCTACTTTGGGAGACAGTTAATCATCATCATCATCATCCAGCCCCATTTTCACATCTATTGTTGGATATAGGCCTCCTCCAAACGTCTCCAGTTCTCTCTATCTCTAGCTGCTGCAATCCAGTTTGTTTCTATTCTCCTTAGGTCGTCGGTCCATCGGGTGGGTGGTCTGCCTCGACTTCGCTTGTCGGCTCTTGGTCTCCACTCCAATAATCTCTTCGTCCATCTTCCGTCTTCCATTCTAGCAACATGTCCAGCCCACCTCCACTTTTGTTTATTGATTCGCAGTATAATATCGTCTACGCCAGTTCGTCGGCGTATCTCCTCATTTCTCACGCGATCTTTCAAGGTCAGGCCCAGCATTGATCTCTCCATTCGTCTTTGTGTTACCCTCAGTTTTTCGGCAGTAGCTTTCGTTAAAGTTAGGGTCTCTGCTCCGTAGGTCAAGACTGGTAAGATACATTGGTTAAATGCCTTCCTTTTCAGGTGAATTGGGGTATTTGTTTTAAAAATGTCTCTCATCCTTCCATATGCCGCCCATCCCAACGTGATTCGTCTATGTAGCTCGCAGGTTTGGTTGTCTCTGGTTATTCTGATTTCATGACCCAAGTATGTGTATTTATCGATTAATTCTACCTTGTTGTTATTGATCTGTATCTCTTCGCTGGGAACCATATTGGTCATCATGATGGCTGGGAGACAGTTAATATGATATTGTAATTTTGGTGTCTTCTTCTTTTTCTCTATTAATTATTCTTTATATACATTTTCGGATCATATCTATATATATATATATATATATATATATATATATATATATATATATATACATATATATATATATATATATATATATATATATATATATATATATATATATATATATATATATATATATATATATTATTATTATTATCGTTGGTGTTTAATTGATGCATTTTGATAGAAAAACGTCAAGCCTTAAAGGGCATAGTTGCTGAGATATTGAGAATTAAATTAAGGTACGAAGTTTAAAAATTAAAAACATTTACCAACATTTTTTATTAAAATTTATGACCAATATATTTTTTCAAAAAATAATCTTTCACATTTTCTCTCTCTCTCTCTCTCTCTCTCTCTCTCTCTCTTTCTTTAACACCCATTATTTGGAAGAAGCACATTACTGCTGAACCTGTTACTGTGCCATAGATTCGTTATACAGCTGTAAATGACACAAATATTTAAAATGGCTTACTACTCTATGTTAATTTACAAATTTGTATTATTTGTCGTTTTCTCATTGCCATATATTTCGATTTGGTCTCATTTATTTTCTATAGATACTCTTTTGTTCGTTTTTAAGAGTTTTTAAATACTGTTGTTCTTTAGTTCTTTGCCTTGAAATCGCTTGCTATTATTTTGAATATACTACTTTAGAATTCCGTTTTTTTTTTTATTTCCGTTAATTATTCTTAAAACTTTCCTTTTTGAAGAGAAGCTTCTATACTGGTGTTGTATTACATTTTATGTAAAATGTTGTCATCGAGTCACTACTCTCGATCAATTCGTTTCTAGTCATTATATATTTATTTTAAGTAGGTTTAAATTAAAACTCCATGAAAAATAAGATATTAAATGAGAAGTAAAAAATTAAAACAATATCTTCAATGAAAATTTCGATTCGTAACTGTTGTCAAAATTTAAAAGTCATAAATCATCCAATGGGACTTTGCATCAAAAAAATAGTGTCAGCCATTTTTTTCGAACAGATTTTTAGAAACACATATGTTAGGTTAGGTAAGTAATATGTATAAATAACAATAAAGTGCATGTGAACATATAATTAAGATAAAAAATACCTACCAAAGAAAGTATAGTTATTAAAAAAAAAAAAGAAATACGAAATTGACAAGGAACAACGATGCGATTTCCTTATGGAGTATGTAAGAGTGATACATACATACTCTAAATCATTTAAAAGTAATAATATATATTATTTAAAGTTTCCAAAGCTTTTATATCTTTATAAGCAATGTTATTTAATTATTAAATTTAATTTCTTTATTAAATAAAACATATTTATTTATTAAATATTGTTTTATAAATTTATAAACCAGTGACGTATGCCGTATATCAATGATAAAATTATATAATTGATCAAAACTGTACGAAAAACATGGCGGCTGATGAAACGTCCTATTAATAATAATATTGAATTATTAGTAAATTTTTATGACACTTTTCGCTTTAAAATAATTTCATATAAATAAAATTAATATTTTTAAACATCAAATAATATTTATTTATATTGTATTATTAATTAAATATTTCGTTAGTACGTTAGTACGTTAGCAGGTGGTGTTAATAATGGCGCAGGTGGAGCAAACATAATAATTTTTTAAATTATTTTAATATAATATAATTTGTTTAAAACATAAATAATAACTAATTAACAAAATTACGCTAGTCTAGTGTACCGCCTACTGTACCATCATTTTTTGAAGCGGAGCTTCTATACTGTCGTTGTATTACTTTTTATGTAGTAAAATTATGAGGCGAGCGTCACGGGACTAGCGCCACGAAAAGGCGCCAGGAAATAGCGGTTCTTCACATCGATTTACTGCTCATCAATTCGTTTCTAATCATCATAGATTTATTCTAGGCAGGTTTAAATTAAAAACTGCATTAAAAATAACTAACAAAATGCAGACATTAAATGAGAAGTAAAAAATTAAAAGAATATCTGTCAATAATAGATTAGAGTCGTAATAAATGTCAAAATTTAAAATTAATAAATTCCATCCAAATAATAAGAATATTGCATCGTTTGTTTAAATTTTTACGACGCTTTTCGTTTTAAAATAAATTCATATAAGTACAGTTATTATTATTATTTTTAAACTTCTAATTTATACTAGAGTCGTCAGAGACGAAAATGTACTTAACCTCTAAAAATCACAAACAAGCTGAATTTTGCTAAGAATGTCAATTTTGGGACCATAAAAAAGATACAAAAAAGTTTACCACTTATCTCGCCAGCCCCATTACCCGGGGAGAAGAAAAAACATAAAAATTTGTTTTTATAAGAATCTATACGCCACAAAAAAGATGTTTCAAATAAAAAATTTAGCTCAGATAATTTTGAACAAAAATGTGTATTAGCACTTTTTCTGTAGAATGAACCGTTCTCTCAGAAACAACGCTTGAAGTGACCGGTGATTTTCAATACCAGGTACGCGCGCGAAATCAATTTTAAAGAAAATTTATATCAACTCGATTGTAAATGTTCGATATCCTTTGATTAAAGTTGTAGCATTTGCAAAATTCCTTGATATATATTGAAATCCCCTCATATATATTTAAAACATCAAAGAATATTTTTAGTGTATTTCAGTTCCTGTCGTACAAGTTAAAATACCGAAAAATAATCTTTTAATTCCTTTTTGCATCGCGAGTTGATATAAACCATTTTATAGATGTTTATGTAAAACAGATGTGTATTTCCTTTTTATCCTTCTGATCGAAACCGCTTTAAGATATTTTTCGTCGTCAAATGAACGAAATATTCCAGGTTATATGTTTTGTTTATACTAAGTTGGGAAGCGAATGATTTTCTACACATAACTACAGAGTTTGAGTTCCAGTGAAGTTCTAGTTTCTACCCCCAGAATTTTTGTGTAAAACCCCAGTGCAATCCAGGTTACTTTTTTGTGTTAAAATTTAAAGTAAAGGTAGAAATTTTTTTAATAATAATAATTTGCTTTCATAAAAAAAAAATTTGTAATAATTAATATTGTATATGTCATATTTGACATTAGTTTGCTTTGTTTTTTTTAAGAAGGTTAACCTTCATGCAGTAACAAGTTTTGTAGCATCTCTCACTTAGTTTGTAAACGAATAGGACATATGTAAGTTTTTCTTTTTTATTATTTTGGTATAAATCCTTGTAACTATTTATATCGTAAGTATTTTTGTATTGTCTACTTTTGTAACTGTTTGTGGTGAGACAACAATAAATGTTTAGTTTTTTTTTATAAACCATTTTGTTTACTTCTCTTAACTAACACTCTAACCCCTTTTTTGAGTTTCATTTAAAAAGATATATTTTTCATTTCTAATAATTATTTCAATAGTTACAACTAGTTGTTGTAATCGTTATAATTTGGCACCTCGAAGCGGCGTCCATTTTAAATTACTAGAGATCTTTCTTGTGTTTTGTTTTGTTTGTTCTAAGAGACTTATGTAAGCACCCCTTTGTTTCATTTTTTGTAGTTGCCCTAATCCAACCCCCTTGCCATTCACTTATCCACGACCCAGCTTCTCCAAATATCCAAAGTATCGTTTATGTTGCTTGCCCTATCTCCACTCCCAGTAACTTCAGTCCCAATTTTCAACCCCCCATAATAATACCCTATGTGGTAGGCAAAATATTTCGTTACAAAGTGTCCCATCAACAAAAATTAAAATGCGATTTAAAGGTGAAGAGATCAGCTTTTGGAAAAAAAGATTATTCCTAACATCGTCCAATAGTCACCAGTAAGCTTGAATTTGCGGTTCACCTAATTCGCTATTGAAGAGAAGTCTCCTGACTTCTTGTTGTATCGTATGGAGGTCGCTGTTAGCATACTCAGGCAGTATATGTTGCCATAACGGCCAAATATATTTCATTTGATTTAAGTTTAAGCTACCACAAGTGTTTCTGATGAGATTTGAATAACTCGAAACACGTGTAGAACAATGGTGGAGCTTCAATTGAAAAGAAATGCAATCGTCTACTTTCATTCAACTTCTTTTCTCTACGTAAAGAGTATTAAAGGTAGCATTTTTCAACGTCTCGAAAAACAGAAAACCAAAAAAGGTATATCGATGGATAGCAACCGTATATACGTATTTCTGACTATTGGTCGTCTTCAGTACAATGCAGCCAAGTTAGAAAAGGATCATGTTAACTTGGGAAGGATCACCACAGTAGCAATGGAGCAATGCAACCAATTTGTGGCATAAAAGTTAGAAGACCTTAATGGTTTCCAGGACGACAACCATGGGGATTCCCTAATAAACAAGCACAGATAACTCAAAGATGGAGGTCATACTGTGAAAATCTCATGGGTGATTCATTCATCTATGAACAAATTTCAACAAATGCTATCGAATTAGAGTCAACAATTATAAGACCAGAAGTAGAAGCAGCACTCAAAAAGCTAAAAGTGCATAAAGGCCCTGATAAAGATTAGGTAACAACAAAAATTATCCTGTCAATAGTTAAAGTGGGCGTAGACATAAACTAGGAGATCTGAAAAAAGGCAAATATGTCAGTGGCCAACCACAGTTTATGTACCAATCCACAAAAAAGATCTAAAGATCCAAAAAACCTTATAGTACCTATCTCAGAAAAACTTAGGCCATACTTGCTCCCTGAAATACCAGAAGAACAGTCTGGATTTATATCAGAAAGGGGCACCAGAGAACAAATTTAGAACTTAAGACAGATTATCGAAAAATCAAGGGAATTCCATGTAAGTACACACGTGTATTTTATTGATTAATCATTAAAGCAAAGAATTTGCCTGTCACAGATGGGCCAAAATAGGAAATACTAGGGTATTTCCGCAAACTCAGCCAAAGTGGATACTCAGGATACATGGAGAACTCTCAACAAGGTTGCGTGATAAACCCCATTCTGTTTAGAATATATGGAGAAGCTATTATGCGTGAAGCAATCTCAGAATCTAAAGAAGGCATATCCAATGGCGGCAGAAGAGTCAACAACTTAAGGCAGATGATACAAGGCAGATCGTACAAGGCTTTTCGCCGAATCCTTGAAAAAATTGACGGAGCTGCTGAAGCGCATAGAACGAGTGAGTTTTGAAGCAGGGCTGTCCATCAATTAATCGAAAATAAAAATTATGGTCATAGGTAGAAGAAATAACAACCAGTCAACAAGTCAGAATCAATAATATAAAAGTGGTGAATTAATTTGTATATGCAACTACGAAATCAAAAGAAGATCAGGAATTGCCAAGGGGGCAATGACAAAGCTCACTAAAATATGGAAAAGTCACAACATCATCATACATACAAAGATGAGGCTTGTAAAATAATTATAAAAAACAATTTCGTTAAAAATTAGCGTGGGAATATTACAGAATAATACTGAAGACGACATGCTCTATTTTTAATTGTAACAGCAATTATTATATAAATCCGTAAAATATGTTTAATGATATGCCAAATTTTTATGAAACTTGTTTATACTGCTACACTGCTTTTGAACATATTCATTTTATAAATTAATACTGGTACTCAGAAGTTAGCAAAAATGAAACTCTATTTATTTACCGCAAATAGTGGTTCGTTTCTTTAAGTACACACGATCCACAAAGATGTATGAACCTTACTGTCAATATATCTAGTAAAACACGCGTCTAAAAATAGCCCCCTTTTTTATTTAAAAATAACTCCTCCCGCTATAAGCTTGCATAGCACTCTATCAATATTTAAATACCATGGTTAATCGGTTATCAGTGTTAATCTAGAAAGGTGTAATTAATTAGGAGAATGTAGTTTACGGTGTAAATCTATGTTAACGTTTCTTGCCATTATTAATATTTCCTTTTTTAAACCGACGAATATAATTAAAATCGTTGGAACTGAAAAAAGGATTGTGAAAATATTTTGTGATTTATATAAAGTAAGTTTTATATAAATATTTTAGTTTTGCTTAGAATAATAAATATGACTACACTTTTTTCATAAACCAATTTTTAACAGAGTAATTAATATAAATTATTTTATTATTTTTTTATTTATTTAATTTATTATTTTATTATAAATTATTTTATCTCTTCTCGTTTTCGGTCAGTAGCGTCCACTTTTATACACATATACAATATACATCTCATATTTTATTTAACAAACAATAATTGGTACAGGTTCCAGATAATATGTAGATAATATATAAATATTTCAGTAATATACTCGGTAAGTTTCCCACATATCTTCAGTGGCCGATCTCTTAAAGAGTTGTGATTTAAATACTTAACTTGCTCACAAATAGCCGATCTCTTTAGGAGTTGTGATTTAGCTACTTTACTGGCTCACAAATAGCCAATCTATTTAGGAGTTGTGATATAGATACTTTTATCACTCACAAATAGCCGATCTCTTTAGGAGTTGTCATTTCCATACTTTACTTGCTCACAAACGGCTGATCTCTTTAGAAGTTGTGATTCAGATACTGTACTTGCTCACAAATCACCGATCTCTTTAGGAGTTGTGATTTAGATTCTTTACTTGTTCATAAATAGCCGATTACTTGAGGATTTGTTATTTAGATACTGTGTTTGCACACAAATGGCTGATATCTTTAGGAGTTGTGATTCAGATACTTTACTTGTTCACAAATGACCGATCTCTTTAGGAGTTGTGATTTCAATACTTTACTTGCACACAAATGGTTAATCTCTTTAGAAGTTGTGATTTCAATACTTTACTTGTACACAAATGGTTAATCTCTTTAGAAGTTGTGACTTAGATACTTTACTAGCTCAAATATGGCCGATTTCTTTTGGAGTTGTGATCTAGATACTTTACATGCTCACAAACGGCATATCTCTTTAGGAGTTGTGATTTCGATAATTTACTTGCTCACAAATAGCCGATCTCTTTAAGAGTTTAGATTTCGATACTTTACTTGCTTACAAATGGCTGATCTCTTTAGGAGCTATGATTTCAATACTTTACTTGCACACAAATGGTTGATCTCTTTAGAAGTTGTGACTTAGATACTTTACAAGCTCATAAATGGCCGATTTCTATTGGAGTTGAGATTTAGATACTGTACTTGCTCACAAACGACCTATCTCTTTAGGAGTTGTGATTTCGATACATTACTTGCTCACAATTAGCCGATCTCTTTAAGGGTTCAGATTTAGATACATTACTCTTTAAGAGTTCAGATTTAGATACTTTACTTGCTCACAAATAGCCGATCTCTTTAGGAGTTGTGATTTAGCTACTTTACTGGCTCACAAATAGCCAATCTATTTAGGAGTTGTGATATAGATACTTTTATCACTCACAAATAGCCGATCTCTTTAGGAGTTGTCATTTCCATTCTTTACTTGCTCACAAATGGCTGATCTCTTTAGAAGTTGTGATTCAGATACTGTACTTGCTCACAAATGACCGATCTCTTTAGGAGTTGTGATTTCGATACTTTACTTGCTTACAAATGGCTGATCTCTTTAGGAGCTATGATTTCAATACTTTACTTGCACACAAATGGTTGATCTCTTTAGAAGTTGTGACTTAGATACTTTACTAGCTCATAAATGGCCGATTTCTTTTGGAGTTGAGATTTAGATACTGTACTTGCTCACAAACGGCCTATCTCTTTAGGAGTTGTGATTTCGATACATTACTTGCTCCCAATTAACCAATCTCTTTAAGGGTTCAGATTTAGATATATTACTCTTTAAGAGTTCAGAATTAGATGCTTTACTTGCTCACAAATGGCTGATCTCTTTAGAAGTTATGATTTCAATACTTTACTTGTACACAAATGGTTGATCTCTTTAGAAGTTGTGACTTAGATACTTTACTAGCTCAAACATAGCCGATTTCTTTTGGAGTTGTGATTTAGATACTTTACATGCTCACAAACGGCATATCTCTTTAGGAGTTGTGATTTCGATAATTTACTTGCTCACAAATAGCCGATCTCTTTAATTACTTGCTTACAAATGGCTGATCTCTTTAGGAGTTGTGATTGATATACTTTACTTAATCACAAATGGCCGATCTCTTTAGGAATTGTGATTTAGATACTTTACTTGCTTACAAATGGCCGATCTCTTTAGAAGTTGTGATGTATATATTTTATTTGTTCACAATTGGCAATAAAAAAAAATATTTTTTGACAAAAATTGAATGAAGAATTCTTAATTTAAAAACTCTTAGTTGCGTACCATTTTTTTTTCTATAAAATATGAATATAAAATTCTTAATCGTATGTCAAAAAATGCGCAATAACCAACTTCTAAAACTCACAAAATTTCATTTGCATATCTCTACTTTTTTAAGGCAATAAATAAATCGTTTCTTTGTAAGAAAAATGTCAACACATCGTGTCTCAGAGAAGGAAGCATTTGCTGTCATTCGTTTATATAGTAGACTGCCATTATTTTTCATCCAGAACCTCTCCCTGAAGTTAGCTGTACGTATTTACAATATATTGTAAAACATACTGTATATTGTAGAAATAAATTATGTATTATTTAAAAGAATTAAAACCGACATTTTAAACCTCTGTAACTTAGAAGTAATTGATTTCTGATTCTTAAGACAATAAGAATTTTTGATCAGCATCACCAAAGCTACCTTCTTGCAAAGTTTCAGCCAATTTAACTGAAATCACTTTTACATAACAACAGTACTGGGGTCCTTATTTCATTATTTTTTATTTCATGCCAACATCCTTGCCTTTGTTCATGTCTCTCCCCGTCTCTCCAATATCATCCCATATCAGTCTTGGTCTTCTCCTTTTTTGTTTTTCAATATTTTTGCTTCATACGTTCTTCTCACTGGTACGGTATCCTTCATCCGATGTAAATGAGCCCACCAACTCAGCTGTCTCTCGTCTATAAACTCAAATGTGGATTGTATTTTTAGTTCGTTCCTTATTCTATCCATTTTGGTAACGCTTTTAACTCTTCTTAAAAACGTCATCTCTATAGCCTATATCTTGCTCTTTATCTAGCCTATATATACTCTCTTCATTGGGTACATCTTCAAGAATTGTAAAATTCAGCTTAACGTCGAATCCGATTGAATAAGTGTGAAGGAGTTGTACTAACCAGACTACGATTTGGTTTGCCATGGCCTTTGACTTGGTCTAACGTGGTTTGCCAGGGCCTTCGAAGAGGTAACCTAGGTAATACTTTTTTATTTTTGTAATTTGTGATCGAACTTATATCATCCGGCACCAAAGGCGGATACACTCACCTCTTAGCTATTTAGACTGCTTTCTATTATTTAGCTTATAATAAATCTAGCATCAATTTAAAGATCTATTTAAATTTAAAAGAAGTAATATTATGTCAATATTTGAAGAATTTTTCAAAGATCTATTTCTTTTAAAAACTCCTTTTTCGGGCTCTTCTTCCCTGTTAAAGAGAGTCTTACAATTTGTTCATTACATCGGCATTTTTGTACAAAAATATTTTTGATAGCGGAATCCGCTATCAGAGTTTTTATAAATTTCTTATTAGGGTTAGCATTTACAGAAAGTGTAATATGAATGCAAGGCACGATCTATAATAAGAGGGAAAAAGCTTCAATTTATCTAATGATATACTCTAATATATCCACTAACTTCTTTAGTAATCTTTGGAGACGGACAACACACAACATCATCATGACCAGTACACTTCCTCTGGTGGGTCAGGATTGAAGAGAGATCCACTAATAGAAATGAAATAACTGTTGAGATGTTTCAAAGTATTTGGCAGAAAAGTTATTAAGAAATATAATGATAAAATTTATGAAAAGGAAATAAATTACCCGATAACGAGCGTACATTTAAAAGGTGACATACATTTAAAGATTATAGCACGAAATTAGAGCAGTAAGTATTATTTCGAACAAGTACAACAAAAGTAAGATATCTATGTAAGCAGTCTTTACATATAATGGCGATGAAGTTCTAGAAATTGAGAAAATAATTAAAAGAGGAGTTTAAACAATAAATATTGCGAGGTAACAATCTATCGGAACTTTTGTAATACTGCTTCTCCTTTATAGTTATTTGCCTCGAATAATTGGACTATCAAAAATCGACTGCAGCCAACAAGGTGGATGAGGTCCATAGTATGGAGCTAGTCTTTCGACATGAACTACCTTGGGCTTACTTCTAGCTGAAAACTGTGTGCAGTAGATTAGATCGTATATTTTCTGCATGACGGTGTTAGAGCCTTCCCAGTTTTGTTGAAGTTTCGGACAAAGTCTTTTCTTACGTGTGGGATTGTTTAACCATATTGGGTCACCTCTTTCGAAAGTTGTACCGGTAGCATGCACGTCAAGCCTGACTTTGGCTTTATCACTTTGATGAAGCTTCAACCTTTTACGAGGAAATTCGTAGACTTTTTCCAATTTTTCTTTCAAATTTTTGATGTACGTCAGGGATGAACGTTCCTATTTAAGATTTTCATTAATTCTTGCCATAATTCTAATTCAAAATTTCGTCCTTAATCAGATGTACAGGAACTCCATGACTTGATACTACGTGTGTTATGAATGCTTCTGCTACTGTAATGAAAAATAATCCATTGTGACTATTAAGTACTTGTTTCCTCTCTCTGTAACCGGAAGTTGGCCGAGGATATCCACTACATGTCGTTTAAAAGGCTCTCCGGAAAGATATTGTGCCTAAAATGGGTCTATATTGTACTAGGGTCTTTTCTACCATTACATAAATTGCCTTTCTCTTACATCAATCTTCTACATCTCGGCGATAATTGATTCAGTAAAATCTGTTTTGAACTCTGCCAGGTGTTTTTTTAACTCCGAAATGGCTACTATGAAGTTTTTGTAATTCACTTTTAATGTGTGATTTTGGCAGTACCACTTATTGAACTGTACGTACTCCATCAGGACTCTCCCACTTCCCATATAATGGACCATTGGAAAGATACAGAGATTCCCATTGAGCGCAGTAAGCCTTTATAGTTCCACGGTATTTGGTTATTTCCTTCAAAATAGGACTTACTCCATTTTTAAGCCATTCTCGTATGACTTTTAACGTCTGACTTTTGAGTCATTATCTTTCTTTTGACTCTTTTTAAGGATTTCCATGGAAGTCTGATCATTATGTTGTTGTTGTATAACTGTGGTTACCTGGAGACACTTCGTCGGTTATGTTCTCTTTATCTTTAAATCTTTTACAGTACATTGTAGTTCCAAATAGGCTCGCCTAGAAAAAATATCGGCATCGTTATGGAGACGCCCTTTTCTATGTACTACGTTAAAGTTATACTATTGAAGTCTTTTGATCCAACGAGCAACTTAGCCACTGCAAAGCGCTATGGTGAGTTTTAATTATAAAATATCTGTTATAAAGGAAAGTATAAAAATATTCTAGGGCTTTTAAAATAGCTAGGAGCTCTTTTCTGGTAATACAATAATTATTTTCAGCCTTTCATACTGTTTTACTAAAATATGCAATAACTTTTTCTTCGCCTTTCTGTTCTGGGTATTTTATCAAGGTGTTAGCTTGTGGTGCATCAAGGTGACCTGAAGTTTCAAGAACTAAGTTTGTTTTAGTTGGCTTTAGATTTCCATTCAGAAATCTGGTTAGAATAAAAGATCTGGTTGCACCGGTATCAATAATAAAGGTTCATTTTTTATGATCAACATAGCCCTTAAGTAATAAATTCTGTTCATTTTTATTTAAACTGTATGTGCGAATTCAGGTGTTCTTATTAGATACAGCCGATGACCGCCTCTTACTGACGACTTTTATTTGTTTCCCTGGTTATTATTTGCATGTATGTGGTGAGTTGTGGGAGATCGATTTCTTAGAGACCTATCTCTACTAGTATTTCTAGTAGGACTATACGACGGGCTTCTGGATGTAGATCTAGGTGACTTTCTGACCTCATTCTTTGATTCTTCTTTCCTTGCCTGGGATCGGCTTATGCGATTATTTTGCAAATGGAACATTCTTCCGCAATTAAAACATCTTCTGTTTTTAGTATTAGATTTTTGTTGAAGATGGTGCAATATGCTTAACATCTGGGATAAAATAAGTTGTTAATTGTATGTGGTAGTCACTTTCCCCTTTTTATCGAAATCTTATTTCTTTTAATTTTGGGCAAGATCTGGAAATACCTTTCTTGGCTTCATACTTCGGGGCTGAGATGAAAGCTCTATTTAGCGTTTGGTGAATTTGTTATCGAAGAGCTTGTTGCATTTCAATATCCTTTAGTCCATCTATGAATGCCTGTATACCAATTTGTTCCAGAAAATCCCTAGGTGTCTGAGGGTATGCCAAATGCAACAATCTCTCAATAGCGGCCTCACATTCTTGCAGGCTTTCTTTGCTTGCATGCTTTTGATATCGCACTTTCTACCGACTTTGGATAACCTGCTTTAGATGCTGTTGGCCATATCTTATTTCTAAATCTTAAACGAGAGAGGAATAACTGAGTGCATCCTGTGGAAGAAAAGAAAAAGGACAGGCAGCAAAACGGTTACTGCCTGTCCTCGAAGCCACACTACCAAGGAAGCTACCATTTCTTTCTCATTCTAGCCATTTGCTCTGGCTACAGCTTTGAATTGAAAACGATAAGTTTCCCAGGCTGTTTGGCCATCGAATGTGGGTGGTCTTAAAATTTTGCTAGTTTTAATTGTACCTGGTTTAACTAAGGAAGATGATGAAGCTGTTAATTCAGATTTGATATTAGTTATTGAAACAATATTAAATAAAGAATCTTGTGTATTAATTTTTCTTTCTAACTGAACTTATGCTGTTATGCTGACGATACGGTCATTATCGCTGAAATTGAGACAGACCTGCAGACGTTACTAAACACAATTTCTGATACTGGGGAACAGTTTGATTTAACAATAAACATAAAGAAAACAAAAACCATGGTTATCAGTAAGAGGGGCAGAGTCATTACAAGGATCCAGACAAAAAATGAAGATATTGGGCAAGTGAACCAAATGAATTACTTAGGAGTCTGGATTATGGAAGATCTGAATCCGAAATCAGAAATTCGCTCAAGAATAGAGCAATCAAGAGCAGCCTTTGAAGATGAGGAAATTTCTGAGTAACCAAAGACTCAATCTGCAAATCCGATATCGGATGGTAAAATGTTATATCCACTCTATTCTTCTTTATGGTGTCGAAGCCTGGACTGTTAATGTCGACTTAATGAGAAAACTGAAAGCTTTTGAGATGTGACTTTTTAGGAGAATTTTGAAGATACCACGGACCGATCATATTACGAACTAAATAATGTTGCACATAATGTGAAGAGACAGAGAACTTTTGACCACCACTAAAAGGCGGAAGACAGCATATTTGGGGCACATAATTAGAAATGATAAGTACGAGTTGTTGCAGCTGATTATGAAGAGTAAAATCGAAGGAAAAAGGGGTCCTGGTAGACGACAAATATCCTGGCTGAAAAACATTCGCAACTGGACCAGCTTAAACACACAGACGCTCTTAAGAAAAGCAGAAGATAGAGATGAATTTGCAATGGTTATAGCTAACCTTTATTAGTGGAAACGGCACTAGAAGAAGAACTGAACTATTTGTCTTTCTAAATTAGATTTTACATCGTTTTGTTTTTCTTCCAATTTGTCTATTCTACAAGTAATTTGACTTATTCTAACTTAAAATTCTCGAGAAGTTGAGATAAACTATGTATGATTTTGAAATCTGCTTTTATATGACTCTTCTCTTTCTCTTCCTTCTCGTCTTGCCTATGCACCTCTTCCCCTTCTTGCATACGCTTCTTCTTTCTCTGTTTCGCTTCTCGTCTATGCTTCTCATTCAGTTCTTCCTTTTGTTGTCTACGCTTCTCCTTCAGTTCTTCCTCTTATTGTATACGCTTTTCCTTCGACATATACATTTTTTTCTTAAATTTAGAAGATCTTGTATTAACCATTAACAGTTCTTTAAATATCTCTTCAATTCTACCGCTGTCACCAATGTTACACTTCTTTAAAATTAACTTTATTGAACACCAACTATATTTCAATACTTCAACTGACTAACAACTATAAACTTCAAAACTCAAAATACAACTGTTATCAACTGTCAAAAACATCTATTTATATATTTTTTCTGACGTTCCAAACTTCACTGGACATTTCAAATTTTTGACATCATCTTGAATGTCCTCGAACTACTTCTTTTTCGTTAAGGGACTTTTTCTATGTGGGATAAATCTTACGGAACTTTACTTACAATATAATATGAAAGTATAATAATAATGGGAAATACTAATAATACTAAAACTAGTGTAAATGCCCGGAAACTAAAACTATGAAATTCTGCCTTTAATAATATTCCACGGACTAAGAAAGTCTGATCATTTCTCTCTTCTTTACCGGCGCTTTGCCGACCGTGCCTTTACCAGCGAATAATATATGAGCTCATAAGACATAATTATGCTCTTACTTTATCTGCTGGATTGATGGGCATCACTTGCCTAGATGTATGCCGCAACTCTGTAACTCGATCTTACAGCTTCCATTAATCTCGCGAGCAACCACTTATAATTCAAATGTAACAGGTGTTATTGATACTAGCGCGCCGAAATTTGTTAATCTTTTTAAGTCGTTAACAAGATACAAGTAAGTACTTGTAAGGTAATACGATTGCTTGTGTTTTCTTCCACAAACATATCGACTGTGTCTCGATGTTGTGTTTTATACACTTGATGTAAGAAAAAAGAGGCTGCTGTCTGATGTCAGCAGATGTTGGAGTTTTCAGTCTTTTAGACCAATACCGTTAAAACCCAATTAAAAGAAGGGTTGATGTACTTACTGTTACTGAAATTAGTGGCTGGGTATAATTAAGCGTAAGCTTAAAGATAGAAATAATATTTTTATAATTATAATAAGTAAATATTTTTTGACTATTTTTTTAGAATTTCGTACGAATTAGCCGGCATTGGCAAGGCGATGTCTTCTTAAAATGCCCAAATAAACTACGAAATTAAAATTGTTCTCAAGCTATTGTCTTGTGACATATTACAGTAATTACTATTTAAATGGGAATTAACCACAATTAAAGGTTAAAGTAAGTTAATTGACGTTTCAATTTCCACTTCGGAAATCGTTCTCAAAATACAAACTAATGTTTACTTTACTTTACCTTTAATTGTGGCTTATTCCCATTTAAATAGTAATTACGAAATTTAAAAAAAAGTAAAGAATACTCTAAGGAGAGAGGGAGAGAGAGAGAGAGAGAGAGAGGGAGAGAGAGAGAGAGAGAAAGAGAGCGAGAGAGAGAGAGAGAGAGAGATCCTAGATGGATCAAAATATAACTGTCAAATAAATCTTAGAATAAAATATAACATTAACACAAGAGTAAATTAGAATTAAAGTTTTAACGTCTATACTAATCTGAATGGTCTATCATATCCTGGGCTGTGAAATTCCAATTTCCATGAGTTTGAAATCATTAATCTGGAGAAGTGCAACATGTGTAATAGACCTAACACACTCCCCGGACAAAGTGCTAACTTAAATGAATCTAACCTAAAGTACAAATGATAGATTTATTTTTGTTGGAATTTACCTTCGATGTTATTTGCTTCTCAGAGCACTGGCAGAGTGAAGCAAATCTCCAATACATAAACATCGATGGGTATTTATTTGCTAACAGTTTCTGTAAAAAAAAAAATAAAAAGAACGGCGGTACTGTAATATATGTTAAAAATACTTTAAAATTCGAAGCTATTAACTGTGATAAATTTAATATCGAACAAACATCTGAATTTTGTGGAATTGTTCTACCATATATTAACACGGTTATATTACATAGTTATTATAACATAGTTATTTTCAAAGGCTTTCGACTGTGTTTCTCATGATATTTTGCTAAAAAAACTGCATTTTTACGGTATAAGAGGTACTCCTAACTAATTTCATCGTATCTAAAGGATAGATACCAAGCAGTCAAGTACGGAAATTGTCTCTCTGAATTTAAGCAGATAAATCATGGAGTTCCACAAGGATCAGTACTGGGCCCTCTATTATTTATAATATATGTTAATGACTTGCCCAATTTCATGGCTCCATTTAAAACAGTTTTATTTGCAGATGACACTACTCTTGTTTTTTCTGATAAAAATCGTTCAGTTTTAGAAACCACATCTGAGTATGTAAATTCCAATGCATAATCATGATTCTTAGCAAATAAACTTAAACTAAATGATAACAAAAATCAAAATTTAATTTTTTCGTCTACCTTCGATGTGAGTGTGGAAAAAAACAGTATCAAATTGTTGGGCATAACAGTTGACAACACATTGACTTGGTATAACCATGTTGACCACCTCAAAGGTAAACTTTCTAGTACCTTATTTTTACTCAGACAATTAAAACTTGTTACAGGTGTTGATACCTTGAAAATAACGTACATTTCTCTTTTTCATTCATTTTTAAGCTATGGTGTGATTCTGTGGGGAAACTCTTGCAATGCCCTAACAATATTTAAATTGCAAAAAAGCAATAAGAATAATTGCAAAAGTTAGCTATTTGGAATCTTGCAAACCGTTGTTTATTAAATATAAGATAATGCCCTTGCCAACATTATGGCTATACAGCGTTAATGTAGAAGTACATAAAAACGCTGATACTTTAATTAAACGCTCTGACTTACATAACTATAGCACAAGAGGTGCAAATAACATCAGAACAGTCAAGTATCGTTTGAGTAACTCACAAAACAACTCAATTGACTATAATATATACAATGTTCTACCTAAGGATTTAAAACAACTTTCAATGAATAAATTTAAAGTAAGTCTGAAAAGATACCTTTTGAGATTTGCTCTTTACTCGGTTAGTGAATACTTTGATCACTTCAAGGCAGTAACATGAACATGGATGTACTCACTATGTTGGTATATGTCTTATTTTGTATATTTTATATTTTATTTTATGTTATGTGCATTAATGTATTTTCATCTCCTATTGTATTTTGTGTATGTTATATATTATCTTTTTTACTTATACATATAATTGACTTGATACAAACAAATGTAAAATTTGTAAACGTAGTTAAATAAAAAGCTTGAATCTGTAACCAATGCATCCTTACCGGCATATGTCTCAATCACACAACCAAATCTAACAAAGCTACTTGTTGTACGATAATTAGATCATCAATCTATATATTTTTAACAAGTTTACACTATTTAGGTTATGAAATAGTGATAGTCTGAAGACAAAGAAAGACAAAAAAAGATAAAGAAACCTACCCATGTTTTACATTACGAACTGAAATGTGTAAATCTGTATGTACCAACTACGAATTGTTCGCTCAGATTCGTCTTCCTAATTATTTGATATGCTTATTTTGCTTATCTTCGGATTCCATTTTGTTGGATGCACAGGTTATTGCTTAAATTTTTAATGGATTAATTCTTGTATCAAAAACTCACCTGCTCTTGGTATTAACTCTTTTCAAATAATTGTTTTTAATTGCATTATCGAGGTAACGACTAACTTATTATTATTTACTCTGATAAAAAATGTCAAATTATAGATGATCATCAGAAAATACATCTTTTGGAATATTTCTATATTAATAATAAAGATAGATACGAATTTTTAAACTGATTTAGAAACAATACAGGAGTAATCATGTATTAAGTATTTGGCTATGCGCCATTTACACTATTTTTTACAGATATGATTTTAAGAATCAAATTAGAATCAGAATTCGTTTTAAATCTTTTGATGTTCAGCCAAGCTGTTTCTCGAAATTAAGGTTAACGAAAGATAATAAAATGTGAAATCTGAGATGGTATTTTTTTTGTAAAACTCCGTATAAGAGTATTCAATACATCAAAAAATTTAAATACTTTTATTTTATATTATACAAATTTAAAGTGAAAACTGCAATGTCGTAAGTGACAATTATTTATATTCTTATATATGTTGAAAATGCAGTTATGTAATTTTTTGACATATATATGCGCTAACATATCTTTTGATTTTAAGGTTTATATGTGCTAATGTTTTGTTCATCTTCTGATTCATTTGGTGCTATTTCCCTTAATCTTGTCTCCAGTATTTTTGTACAGAGTTTAAAATTAAAGGTATAATTTTTAATTTATATCTTTATAGTTACTACCCTTATTTTTGTCTATCTTTGATAGCTCTGGAAAGCTTAGCCATATTAAGAATTTTTGAAAACATACATCTTAAAATTTTTATTTAAAAAAATCCTTTATAAAAGGTAAATTAATATAGAAACCCTGTCGGGCTAGATCACAAAACGTTTTCGCAATGACGCAATTTAGTAAGTTGCCATCAACAAGTCTTTAGACACACTTTGCCTAAGGGCTCAACCCTAATGAGGTCCTATGTCGTCATGAAATGAATTCCGTTTATAACATAAACATCCTAGTATTTTGTTTTTTTAACTTCAAAAATATAATTTAAAATTAATTTAACTATATTTAAAGGATTTTTATCAATGTATTTAGTGGCTTCAAAACGTTCTGTCATATAACCCGATAGGTTTTTTTTTATTAATATACCTTTTATAAAGGATTTTTTAAAACAAACTTTTTTGTGATTCATGGTATACAGCCAACTACAGAAATTCATTTTCCTTGGGGACATCTTGAAATATCGTGTAAAATTATTATTCGATTATATGGTCGGTATGAACATCAGAACGGAAATTATAATGCAATTAATAAACTCGCTTGTAAGATACAAACATTATCATATTATGCATTATAATATTAAGTGTTATAAACTTTTATTAATATATTTCATATAAATAATTTCCAAAGAAAAATCGGTTGAATGCCTTCTATTCATTTCACGATATGTCCATCAGTTACCATAGCAAAGTAATTTCACAACAATGGCTCGATATTTGGATTCACCTATAAATGTACGACAATATTTCCATTTTATTTCCATGTCATTTGCAATGACCGCTCGGTCATTAGCCCCGTAAACTATATTGAGTTGCTTCTGAGTTAAAAGATAGCTGAGCTCCTTTTTTAGACAAATAACAAAAGATATTAATTGTTTTCAAAATGTACTTATTTCCTTTATAATAAAAATATATATTTGATTACTTTTTATTTATCATACTAAGTTATAGTCTACTAATATATACTAATACTATCTAAATACCTGCACTAATTATTTTAATTTTCATCCTATTTTTTCATATGATTTATTTATTTCTATTTCCCTATTTTCATATGTTGTCATCAAATACAAATGTGGACTATCAAATAATTATCACCAAGTCATACTTTCTCCGTTGATACTCATGTTAATTTATCAATTAACTATCAATGTTTTAAATATCAAATAATTATTACCAAGTCGTACCTTCTCTGTTGGTACTCACGCTATTTTTTCAATTAACTATCAATAGTTTTAAATATCTCTCGTCATGCCGCACAGTGGGGTAAAAAGCGCTTAAAAATGTTTGTTTTCTATATTCGATCAACTAATAATTCGTAAATTTGCATAGGTCTACCTTTTAGAAAATCAGAACTGAAATTTTAAAGCCCCTTGTCCACTACAAAGCTAACGGTAGTCTTTAGATGGCTAAGAACCATGAGTGCGGTAATTTGAAAAAAATTTAAGCAAATAGTCTATTATTTTTTTTTTATTAAAAGCGGGTATATTTATTTCTCCCGTGTCCAAGAATAGTAATAGGAAGAAGAAAATTAATAACCCAATATTCAAACCGAAAATTGGTTTTGATCAGCTGCGAAAACCTAAAGAATTCAAGGTTTTTTTTTCAAAATACTACAAAAAATTGGCCCATTATGTACTCTTTAAAATATAATAAAAATATAATATATTACTTAGTCATCCAGTGTCTGAATGAAGAATCTAAAAGCGATTTAGCTGCGCAAACCTACGAACTTTGGACCTCGAGCCCCGAACGAAAAAACATGAAACCCCAAGCAAATTAATATAATATTTTTATACAGATTGAAAATCACTTTATGGAATGTATGGAATATAATGGAATAAAATTAATATGCTAATTTTAAAGTATTATAGAATAAATTTATTTCGCTTCTTAATTTAAAAAACTATAAAAAAACACTGAGACCCGTCAACCTTTATATATAAAAGTGCGCTTTTAAACATAAATTACCCTTGCATATTTATATAAACACCCTATTTGCATAACTTGTATCCTGTACATTTTGATATTTTTAAAAGCTTCTTAACAACCTGATCTCAACGATCTATATCATCTAGGATCTAGGGCCTATTATGAATAATACAGAGTAAAATTTTGAAATTATTAAGTGTGAAAACCACTTATAGACTAAAGTTGTTTGTGATCTTATTTTATAAAATTATGAAAAAGGCTTAAATTAAAACGTACGGTTTTTAAACTTAAATTTAAATGTAAAGGATGATTTACGCAAGTCTAGCATTGATCATCATATGTATTTTTAAGGAAACACCCTGTATATTTTTAAATTTTTAAAAGTTACTTAGCAATCTCATTTCAAAAAAGTATATTATTTAGGTTCTATTATAATTAATAATACAAGGTGGAATTTTCAATATTTAATTTAAAATTTTTATTTAAAAAAAATCAAATTTTTTTTAATTAATTTTTTTATTAACCCCGCTTCTATTACAATCTATCTATACAATCTCAACTTAAATATTTAGGTAGATAATAGATAGTAAGTAATAGTACTGACAATTAGTGATGTACCCTTTTTTAAATTTAGTCTTTAATATTAATATCTTTGAAACCTATTTATACATAATAGGTACTTATACATTTAGTATTAATCAATTAACTACCGGAACTTTTCGTTTTAACCTTCGAACTGTCAGATGCCACAAGAAAATGGCTTCAGAACAATATTATATTTCCAATACAACTACCACAAAATAACTACAGACTGGTTTACAAAAGATATTTCGTCTATTTTAATATCAATGCATCTGAATCACACGTATTTATTATAACATAAAGATCACTTAAATGATCTTGCGCCAATTCATTCCGAAAATCTAAAAGTCAAAAATATTTTAGAATAAAATGATTACACTCCTGAATTTTATCATTTTATCTATTCTATCCTATCTATTAGTAGAAAACGAATTATTAAAACTCCTAACAAGAATCTTAAAAAAATCAAAAACTTACGTACCAGTACCTACCTCAAACAATAACAACAATGTTCGAACCAATATGCATACAAACGATATATAATTATTAATATACATTAATGATTTTTCCGAACAAATACAAAAAATACAAAAATCTAGATATAGTTCTATAATAGTGATTTTCTAAACGGCTATGACCTTGAAAATATCTGCGCGTCGGTTCATCCAAAATTATTAAAATTTGTAGGGGAGAGTGGACTACCTTAAGACCATAGACATATTAACATACATATGTCATCAAGTGCCACCAATCACGCACTTCGATGTTCATCGCCCTTCCTTCTGGAACATATAATTAAATTTAATTGGTTGAGAAATGAAAAGGTTTCATATAAAAGTTAATTTATCTTTAAATATGGGACATTTTCGGATCTCGAGTCAGTTGTGATAGTAGTGTCTAACTCATGGTTTTACCCGTGTAGGGTAGCTCCCTAGAGCACTTTGCTCGAAGGGCTCTGTTTCTTTCTAAGACTCTGAAGCTGAGTTTTTTTCTTCTTAGAAAGAATGTGTTTTATTTCCACCACCTAATAAAACCATAATGGCATTGTCTCTTCAAGATAATGCCACAATAAGAGCATACCGGCCAACTACGCAATATAACACCATATTGCGCAATAGTTGGATAAATTAATAAACATGGAAACTTGCACCAAGTTGCAATCAGTTTCTCATACGTTTATTAATTACCCCGGAGACGACACATAGACCAAGCTTGCCAGCAACGAGCAGTGACGACAACATCTTTTGCGCATCTCTAGCCCACTGAAACTCCCCTCTCGCTCTCTCCCGACCAAAAAGAGACGCTGCTATGCATACTTAATGTAAGATAGAGACCCAACTAATAACAACAATAAAGATGGTGTCGTCACTTAGCTCTAAAGACTTCTCGGTCTATTTATATATACGTCTATGCTTAAGACGCGTGCACCATGAAACAGTCGCTAGAAATGCCATTTAGTTTTATAGAGTACCTATTCGCCGTCAATGGTCACTCGTTCTCGTGTTGTATAGGTACGTGCACTCAACCCGAGAGTTTTTTTACACGTGTTGTTCGTTTTCGAAAGAGGTAAGTTTTTGTATACTAAATACTTTAAGGAGTTATAAAATATTCCAGATGTGATATTTTTAAAATGTTATTGTTTTAATTGACCAAGAAGATCTTCTATTATCTTCAGCTGTGATTGTCTGTTTTGTTTTTGCACCACGATGTTTTACAATATTAACGACTGTTATCTGTTATATCTTGAGACAAATGTTTTGGGCCACCATGGGACGTATCTCAGGTTGGCCCACAATATTGTAAATTAATCTGAAATTATGATTTTTTGTTACAGATGTCTCGTGGTTGAAAAAGAAAATCTAACAAAGTATTATTTAGCACAGAGGTTATGAAAAATGATGTAGGTGGTTTATTAAAACATAACTTTAGCCTAAGAATAGCAGCCGAGAGAAATGGTATTAAACATCAAACATTAGCGCTATACGCAAAGAAATATAAAGAAGATCCTAACGACGTAATTTATAAACCCCACTTAAAAATTATGTAATATAATGCAGCAAAACGTTTTACGAAAAGTCTACAAAAGACGTGAGATGAACTGTGTGTAACAAAATTCATATGCCTCAAAAATGGGTAGACATGAAGTCTGCTGGACTTGATTCTCTACAGAATGGATACAGAAAGAGACATCCAAAACTCAGTGCTCAGTATCGGCCAACCGGAAGATTGCAGCTTATCTAGGGCTATATAATTTTTTCATTGTAATGTGGATGCATTTCCTTAAAATTAAGAGGAAGTTTTAAAGCGTTTTGATGTATTTTCTAAAGGCACACGCATTTTCAATTTAGATGAAATTTCGACCACAACGGTACAAAGGTCATCAAAGATTCTTGCGCCAAAGGGAGTAAAACAGATCAAGAAAATTACAATCGGCTGACGAAGTATATTGGTTACAATGTGCTGCATTATAAGTTCAACAGGTTTGTAAATTTTACAAAAGTATGACTTAACAACACAATACTTAACTTTTTACCCTTATGTTTCAGGAACTGCACTACCCCCAGTCATGATCTTCCCTAGTTGCTACATTAAGACTTGCAGATGATGAGAAATGAACTGAGATTCATCAGAATCATGAGACTCATGGATGATGAGAAATCCAGGAAAGCCAATAAAAATTTTTGAAATCGCCGAATATGTCGGATATGCGTTTGATAAATTTATGACTTCCAGTAACATAAAGGCAGGTTCCAAAATATGCGGAATAGTGCCTTTTAATCAATATGTCTTCGATGAGAGTGACTTTTTAATTAGTAACGTTACCGATAGGAATGAAATATTAGAGGAGGGTGATACAAATCGTTAAGAATGTCAGATACGCTGCAGCAAACATCTGACAAATAAAGAGGCTAGTTTTCATCACAATGAAGCAATTGTCGAAACAGACAAAATAGAACAATTGTTTGGTTCTCCCAAAGCAAAACCCCGAAAAAATTTCAAAATGAGAAGAAAAGGCCTAAGCAAAATTCCAACTGATGTGATCGAGAAGTTAGAAATCGAGGAAAAACATCATGAAAAAAAAAAGAAAGGAAGCAATTGCTCTTTTTAAAAGCTCCAAGAGAAAATTAACAGAGAGTACTTCAGCTGTTGCACTATCATTATCCAGATCCAGTGATACTGACACTGATTCATTTATGTCTGATTCATTTGGTCGTAATCCGAACTTGCCTGAGATTAATTCTTAAGTGCTGGTGGAATTTCGTGATAAAAAATCAGGAAGAAGTCACTTAAATACAATTGATACCCATAAGTACATTATATTTAAAAATAGGTATATTACAATACATTTAATAAGTCATAAGTAGACTTCGGCAAATATGCAAATAAAAATGTAGAAAATATGCGCATAAATATGCACGTGTTTACCCGAAAATATGCAAATATTTTACAAAATATGCATACAAATAAATAAAAAAATCGTAAAATAGTAACAATTTTATTTAAAAAAAAAGTGTACATAACTAAATATTTCCTACTATTCATTAAGATTTACATTTATTTTAAGTAACTACATCATTTTTAAGTATGAATAAACTTATTTAGAATTATGGTAACAATAAATGACCAAGTGGTGTTCAACATTTTCTAACAAAAACTTGTGGCTTCTGTCTGAGTACATATATTTATATATGGAAAAACTTCGTTCAACATCAACTGATGTAACGGGAACATTTTTCAAACTAACCAAAACATTTGGTTCTAAATTAATTGTTTCCGAAATATTTCCAGCTAGAACACTGACTACTTCAGAAAGAATATGGTAACCTTTATTTTTTTCCATAGTAGCTTCAAATTTTTTTAAAATATCTTTTCCAATATTACCTCTAACGTTCCGACAACATGACGTAAATTCTTTTATTAATGCTGTACTTTCGAACAATGACAGTTTTGGTGATTCTAACTGAGTAATTGTTTTTTGAACAAAACTAAAATTTGATTTTATAAATGAAAGTTCTTGTTGAAGCAAGTTACTCTGAAAAGTTTGTTTAGAATCCAAAAGAGATTGGGAACTTTCATCTGTTAACGTATCAATTATGTTCTTTATTTTAACAAAATTATCTGCATAAAAATTAGCTGCTTCTAACCATGTTCCCCATCGCGTTAAAATAGGTTGTGGTGGAAGAGGAATGTTAGGTAGCATTTCTTTATAAAGTTGAATTCTTATAGGAGATTTAAGAAATACTTTTTTGACACTGGATATCATGGTATTTACAAGAGGAAACTTTTTTCGTATTTCCTCTGCAACTCTGTTTAATCCATGCGCTACACAAGTAACATGTATTAAATCTGGGAAAAATATTTTTAAATTTTGTCCTGCTTTCACCATATAAGGAGCAGCATCCGATAAAATAAGCAGTAATTTATTAGAAGGAATAGTTGTCGGAAGAAAAAAAGTTGCTAATGTTTCTTGTATAAAACGCAAAATTGTTAAAGCATTTGTTTTCTCAAGTTGCTGGCATGAAATAAGATGAGATTTTGGTAAGGTATCTTCTTTAAGAACACCAATCAATAAATGAGCAATATACTTTCCTGAGGAATCAGTGGTTTCGTCTACAGATATGTAAAAATAATTATCTGCAATTTCTTCCTTAATATTAATTAACACCGACGAGTATAGCCCGTTCACATTATTTCTTCTTAGAGACCGATCACTTGGAACATTAAGTTTGCAATATTTTTTTAGAAACGAACTAAAATTTACATTTGCTAATTTTGAAAGCGGTATGTTTGCAGACACTAATGCGCGACACAAGTCTTCATTAAAAGTTTCTTGCTCATCTAATTTTTTTGAAGTACATTGGAAACATTTAGCCATTGAAGTTTGATGTTTTCCTCCTATTTTTCCTTTTTTTGCAATGTGTGAAGCAGTTCTCACATGTTGGTCTATCTGAAATTTCTTCTCACATGCTATCTATAAATAAAAATAAAAACCTTTATTTTAACCCAACCTTTAAAATATAAAAATATACAAGGTGTTTTTGGTTAATCAAATAACTGGTTTGGAAAAAAAACACTCGCTAAGTGTTTTAAATGCAGTATTAATCCACAAATTAGTTTTTGTTACTAACCATTAGTACATCATATAACTTATTTTAAAATTCAACAAAAGTTTGTTTTTTGTTAATTCAATTACAATAAAAATAATTGTGTTTTAGAATAGCTGACTTCATAAAAAAAAGTAAAGGTGAAAAATTTTTCTAAATACACACCATTGTATTGTACCATGGACAATTTTTTCTCACTAAAGGAAGCTATTTTTCATTTAAAAACAACCTACGAGTACTAAATTTCAAGTAAATACGTTTATTGGTTTTAAAGTTATTGTTGTTATTAACTAAAAGAATTTAATTTTTTTTAATTTTAACACCCTGTATCTCGAAAAGTAAATAAGTTTGACCCCTCATTAACTATATCGTTTTGTTCAATTTTTCGAGAAGTATCTACAGTCAAACGTTGTAAGTGTCATTTGGAAACACCCTGTATGTATGAAATATTAGATATTTAATAGAAAATATTAGATACTTACAATTTTGCCACAGACTGAACAGTAGATTTTTCCCATATCCATAGACAGCTCTTTATAAGGTTTAATCCAAGTTGAAGCACTGGTTGTTTTAGGCATTATAAAATCACAATCTTCCTTTTTGTTACGCACAACGAGTGTTTACGCTTTGAATATCAAAACAAAAATGATTTACAAATCTGAGCATCAAATTAGAAATGTTTAGGTACCTAATTCAATAAACTGTGAGATTTTGGAAAATCCCTAAATTAGGAACAAAACTATTAGCCGTTTACCTGCTGTTAAGATACAATAAATTGTAGATAGATTTGGGGATTAGATCATAAAATACAAATGAGCGAACCCTTAGCGATTATCCAATAACTGAATGCCTCAGTGACCGAGACTTTCTAAGAATGTTGAGGGCTACTTAAATTGATCTTCTTTGAAATTGTAAATGTTTTGTACCTGTAGAGATTACATACTTAGATCATTTCTTGATTAAAATGACTACAAAATTTTATACAAGAATTGAAATAAATTGGTATGTTTAAAAATTTTCAAATACAGTATAAAAATCTGAACTTTTATGCACTTTATGCAAACTTTTATACAAATATGCCAAAATATGAAATATTTGCATAAAATATGCACAATATGCAAAATATGCAATATGCATATTTGCCGAAGTCTAGTCATAAGTAATATTTTATTATTAAGATTTGTGGCTAATAAACATAGTTCGAAGCTAAACCTCTCCACACATACATACATATGTAGCGAAAATTATTGAAGTAAACGACTTTAAAGTCACATTTTTGCATCATAGTGCTAAAAGTAAAAGTATTCCATTCCGATACAAAATTGTGCACAACTGTGGCTAAGAATACAAGATGCTTGCAACGAATTTGGAAATAACTTTGGAATTTTTGCAAGAATTCGGCGTTATCTAATCAAAATGAAAAATTTATGCATAGAGACTAATGGTCATCACATTGAGCATCTGTTTTTACTATCTACGTTTGATACTTGTTCTATTGTCGTTACTCGTAGTTTCGTTCCATAGTTTTGTTTTAAATTTATTTTTCAAATTTTGTTTCAAATTGATTTTTTGCTTGGTTTCCTAAACATTTTTTACCAAAAGTAAACTGCATTTATTAAAACAAAAGGTAGTTTAAAACAAAAAATTTCAATTTCAAAAAAGTCAATTTTTCTAGAAAATAGTGTTAAATATAATACGATTCCTTTATAAAATATGTTTTTATGAAATATAGATTAAATTATTCCACTATAAATATTTTTTCTTGCAGATCTAAGCAATTTTAGCGATGTATGTGGACACAGAATTAATGTTCGAATGTCTAATTTACTTAAACATCTTTTATTATTCGGTATTTGCGACTTGTGAAAGTATTATGACGGCAGCCAAATATAAAAGTATTATAGATACTCCTGATATTGGAAGAGATGCAGCCGTTGTATTTACGAAGCTGGCAGTAGAATTGCTTAAAATACTTATTTTTAGAAGATTTAAGGAAAATCACAGAAGTAAGTAAAAACATTTCGAATTATTTACCAGTTTCTTTTCTATTTTAAATTGATCTCAAGGATGAAAAAGAAATAGCTCACCGCATTCCAAAAGGTTTCAAGCTTTCTGTGAAAATCAAATTTATCAAACATAAACTCACAATAAGTAACCCAATATAAAATTGTGTGTTACGTTTCATTGTGGTTAATCATATTAATTTTATTGATTCGTGTAAATTTAAAACTTTTTTTAAGTGCGCTTAGTTGTGTTCTTATCTATGTCGGATGATATAAGGGATACTTATCACTACTGGCGGGTCTTGGATAACAATTTAAAATACAAAGTTTACCATGTAATATAAATTAAAAATACTACTTATTAATAAAATGACGTATTATACCACTTATAGTAGGCACTAAATATGCAGCATATTAAGATTTTGGTCCCAATGATGTGTAATTATTTGCACTCGATTAACGAGAGGTAATTATTAACGTAGTTTAGCTAATGCAGGGTGAGAAAAAATACCAGTCATGAAAATTGTTACATCATCATCAACTTATAGGCAAACCCTTAAAAATACGTTTAGGAACAGAATATACAGACTAAATTTTTTTTGTTACATTTTTAATGCACCAAACCATTTATACTTGATTATAAGTCCAAATGATTTCTGAAAATTTTTCCGAATCGCTTCGGAATCAATTTTTTAGGAGTATCTCATAGAAATAAACACTTATATCTCTTGGTGTGATGTTTGGGATTTTTTTCTAAGAAAGTACTAAATGAATTGCAGTTCTACAAAAAGCTTTATAATCTTTAAACCTTCAAGTACAACTAAGAATATTTTGTCAAGGATAAACGATTTCTATCTCGCTGAACACATGGACCCAAATATTTTGAGTATGACTTTCGAGCAGTCTACTGCTAAGTGTACAGCGATTGATTTTTAGTGAAATCTTTTTTTTTATTATTTAGAAAATCGCATCGACCAAATTGCCATTAGCGAAAAATTTATGGATTACATTAGGTACAATTACTGTATTACGATTTGGTTTATAAAATACTGTGGTACTTATTATTGACTTTCAAGAAATTCAGAGTATTGTTAAAGTTACAGTCCGCACCTAAAGCTTCTAGAAGTGCTCCTGGTATCTTGTTGTTACTTCGTTGTTGATTGTAGAGGGGACATTCACATAGTATGTGCATTATCGTTAGTGTCGTATTACACGTTTCACATTGCGGCGGTTCGCACTTTTTAATTAAGTAATCATGCGTTAACCTAGTATGTCCAAGTCTGAGGCGCGTTACTATTATTTTTTGGCGTCTTGACGTAGGTAACACATTCCATGTCTCTATGCTGGGTTTCACTTGTCTTAATTTTGAATTCGACACATTCCATTTATTTTTCCACGCACTTAAGATTGATTTTTTTATGTAAGCTTTTATATCCGTTGATACCAATGTGTTTACGATTTCGGAAACGTCACTCACTATCGCGTCTTTCGCACTATGGTCAGCAGTTTCGTTGCCTTTTATTCCTATATGTGATGGGATCCAGATAAAATTTATCTCATTCGGATTGATATAATCCTGACGAAGGATCGTTTTAATTTTTATTAAAAGCGGGTTTTTTGGATACAGTTGTCTGATGCTTTGTATGGCACTAAGTGAGTCTGTTAAGATAATATATTTGCAGTTTGTTGTCAGATTGCTAGTTCTATGGCGCGATAGAGAGCATACAGTTTAGCTGTATATATAGTACTAACATTAGATAGTTTGAATTTAAGGACCTTCTCTGGAGTTACTACAGACGCTCCCACACCTTCGGATGATTTTGAACCATCAGTGTATATCTGGATATGATTTTTATAACGACTAAGGATTTTTCTAAAATGGGAAATAATTAAATCATGATTAGTGGAGTTTTTGTCAAATGACGTAAGTTCAAAGTTATATGATGGTATGATTTGAATGCAAGGTGGACTATGGTCATATGTGTATAGAAGACATTCAGGTATGACAATATCAAACAGATGCAAATGGACTTTTATGCTTTTATAGAAAGGTTTAACAGAACGGTGATTTGCATTGAGGAAGTATTTCTATAGACAGGATTTTTTGCATTATCCTTAATTTTTGTTGCATACGTTAGACTAAGGTAAGCTCTTCTGTTATTTAACGACAATTCATTTGCTTCGCAAAGTAAACTTTCAATCGGTGTTGTACAAAAGGCTCCCAGACATATTCTGAGTGCTGTGTTGTGAATAGTGTCGAGCTTTTTAAGTACTGATTTCGATGATGAGTCGTAAGCTATAGCCGCGTAATCTAGTTGCGATCGTATAATAGTTCTGTATATATTTAACGATGTACTCCTATCTGAACCTCAATTATTGTGTGCTAGAATTTTTAGTAAATTTAATCTTCTGTAACATTTACATGTTAGATTATTGATATGTTCTTTCCAATTCAACTTTATGTCAAAAATAACTCCTAGCAATTTTAGCAAATCTTTTTGTTGTAGTGATTGGTTGTATAGATATAATGGGATTGGTGTACTGACTTTGTTTTTAGAAAATACCATATATTTAGTTTTAGTTGTTGAAAAGATAAATCCAGTTTCCTGTGACCATTTTTCAATATCTAACAAGAAACTCTGTGCAAGTTGTGAGAGGTTGTTTAAGTTTTTGCTTTGACCAAATATTACGAGATCGTCAGCATATAAGCGGTCTTTAAGTGGAAGTTTTAAATTTGGTAGAACATCATTTATGGCAATTATAAATAGCGTAGGACTTATAACAGATCCCTGAGGAATTCCATTTTTAAATTCCACTTTTGACGACAAGTTACCATTTACTCTAACTTGCATATACCTTTTATATAAAAAGTTTTTTATAAATGCAAGGCAGTGTCCTTTAATTTCTAAATCGTACAGTAATCTGATGATACGGTGGAGCCAAGCTGTACCAAAGGCTCTTTCAATGTCGAAGAATATTCCAATACATTTTTGATTAAGAGAGAAGGCTTCATGTAAACTGCTTTCTAGGTCTATAATATTGTCTAGAGTTGATCTATTTTGTCGGAAACCACTTTGTTCTGGAATAATAATATTTCGATCTTCAAGTGTCTAGAGGAGACGACGATTGACCATTTTTTCTAATAGTTTGCATGCAGTACATGTTAGTGCAATTGGTCTATAAGACTCAGGATCTGTTTTGGGGCATTTTGGTTTTAAAATTGGTATTATAATAGAATCTCTCCACGCTGTTGGAAATTTCTGTTCTGTCTAAATAATATTAAATATGTTAAGAAGATGATTATGTGCATTCTCAGGTAAATGAATAAGATAAACCATTGGGATATTATCTGTACCCTCACTAGTCTCTTTAAATGAGTTTAATGCATCTTTGTATTCATTCATATTAAATTTGGAGTTTAAAGCATCTTTGTCATCTACAAACGATATAATCACATTGCATTCTTCGTTCTGTTTTTATTATAATTGCTTGTATTAGATCTATTTTTATACGTATTAGCAAATTCTTCTGCTATTTCTAGGTCTTCTGTTATTATTCCATTACCTATCTGTCTTTAGTTGAGTGATTTTGTTATAAGTCGGTATTCCAGATATTTTTTGACATTCTTCCACATTTCACACATAGGGGTCCTACTGTTTATACTGGACACAAATTGAGCCCACGAATTTCTTTTTGAAGTTTTTATTGTTAAATGAGCTTTAGCTTTAAGTTTTTGAAATTCTATTTTATTGTTAAGTGTTTTATATCTTTTGTATTTGTTAAAGGCTTTTTTGGAAGCTTCCAAGTTTCCTTTGGAAGTTTTTAATGGTTACCTCGGCTGCATCTAAGATGATGCTGAAGAAGGCTTCAATGTCTGTGTCAATATTGTTGGATATTTTACAGTTTGTGACATGTTTTTCTATGATATCTTCAAATAATGTCCAATTTACTTCCTTCGTTTTCCACTTCGTTCTTTCCATTGTTGGGCTTGAACAAGTTATTGGTGATTATTATTGGGTAATGATCACTGTTATAAGTCTAATATATAGTCTAATCTGTGCCATGTCATTAATGCAGAGAAGTTATTATCCGCTATCGTTAATGTCATCATAATATGTAGAACCCCAAACACTGTTGTAAGCATTAAAATCACCTGTTAAAATACGCGGAGAAGGTATTTGTCTCACGAGGTTAAAAAGGTCCTGTTTATCAATTAGTTGTCCTTGGGTAAGTAAATCGTGCAAATATTTGTTTCCTTTGTCCCTTCTAGAGAAATAGCTACAGCTTCTAAATGTAATTGTAGGGGTAACCTACTTGCGGTTAATTTGTTATTTACAAGAATTGTCACTTCGCCGCTTGCTATTCTTTGGTATACTCTATTTTTTGAAAAACTTTGATAATTATGTAAACAAGATTCTTGGTTGATCTTAAGATTCGTTTCTTGAAGATAAATAATATCTGGTAGATACTCTGATTGTAGAATTTTTAATATCGGTAAGGTATTATAGTATCCGTTTGTATTCCACTGAATAGAATTAAACGACGCTATTTTTACTTTTTAGTTGTAAAAAAGTTTTAATTTTATTAAGACTCTGGATCTGTGTTAAGTAAAAGGTCATTTTAGTTGTCGGTAGAAGAGAGTTCTTCATTTAGGTTTTTGTGTTTTTTTTTCTAAGTTTGGTACATTTGATTTTAAGAGATCTATCTGTTATATGAGCATATAAGTACTAATCATTCCTAGTAATCCAGTAAAATCATGTGTATAATTAGTTATAGTGGTGATAATATTTGGAGAACCTGCTGCGTTTTTAAATAAATTGGTCGTGATTAAGGATATATGGTGGTGAATGTTCAGTTATTATTGTTTTTAGGTTAGTATCAGAACTTTTCTTGGATTTTTTGTTGGGTTTTTGTGTAGGTTTCCCAAAATTGATTTCTGTCTGTTTGTTTTTTTCTGACAGATCTGGATTGGGAAGTTTTTCTATGGTGTCTATTTGTAAAGGAGTGTTTAACGATGTTGAAATAGTTGGAGGTGTGGGTGATTGTTGAGAGTTTGTGGGTTTTTACAATTATTAGCATTATGTCCTTGCTGTTTGCAGTTAAAGCATAACTGATTATCTTGGGATAAGAAAATTCGATAGGATTTGTTATCGTAATTAATCAAAAAGATTCTGGTAAAGGATTTATAACAGGGTTGATAAAAACTCGTCTTCTAAAACTGTAAATATGACTGAATTCCGGTAAGGTAGAGCTAATACGAAGAAAAGTCATTGAAGACATTAGGTTGAGACCTAGGTTTTCTAATTCGTGAATAAGAATATCATGGGGAATTGAGGGGCATACATTTGATAGAACCAACCTATCCGCTGGAGTAATATATTTTCTAGCTTGAACTCGTTCATCATTTATTAGTATTACACCATCATGTACCTGCATAAAGTTATCCACAATTTCTTTGCTCGCTAGATACATGCATACTCGATTATTGGACAGCCTTGAAGAAAATAAGATGTTTTTGGGCTGTATAAGTGCTCCTAGTGGTATAAGGTAGTCCTGTAGGCGTAATCCATCCTTTGAAGAGAAAACGATTGCTTGTTCAGGACTAGGGTATGTATGTTGGCTTAGAACTTTTGAGTAGGATTTAATTGTGTTGGTATGTTGTGGTACAGAGCTAATTACGTTGGAACTTCTATCTGATGTTACGGACGTGATGAATACTCTATATGCGATGGCATTTAACAAATCACAGTAAACTTCTTTACTCCAAATTAAACTTTAAAATGCGGAGAACTTTTAAGTTCGTATTTACACTTTGACTTTTATTTGACATCCCAGTAAAATCTTTGTTTAAATTTAAAACAAAATTCAATACAAATATGTCAATAATTTATTTAGAAAAAAGATATTTAAAGTTAGTTTTATAAAAAAAAATTAGAGTATTTTTTTGTATAATTTATTATAATTTTTTGCAATGCAAATACTGTAAGTTTTCTTTTAATATACACTGTAAGCCAAATCTCTGGCTTTCTTTAATTACGGCTAAGCTATGGATTAAATAAAAAAATGTTTTAAACAAAACTGATGTATGTCAAAGACGTCTACGATTTAAAATTATTTTTGTTTATACAGGGTTTTTTTTATAGAACATCTTGTATATTAAAGCATTTTTTAATGTATTTTTTAAAAATATAAATACCAGATATAGGTTTTGTAGGCTAAAGTAATTAGTTCTTGAAATAATTACACTTTTCTTTAGAAAAACAATAATATTTAAAGGGCTGTGGATTAGGTTTTCAACGTAATAAAAATGTAATGTCAAAATTTTTCTAGTGTAGTGTTATTTTTAAATAAATTAATATCTTTGAAATCTAGACATACAATATAAAGTGTGATCACTATTTTCAAACACAAAATTTTCTGATTTTTTTAAGTGAAACGCCCTGTATTCTGTACCCTGTATTGTATTTTGTAGAAAATATACCAACCTTTCTTTTGGTTAGAAGTTTTATATACCTAGCATGTTTCGTTTTGTATATATTTAGGGGAGAACTATAGATTTTATGTTTTTGCATATTTTTTAGTAAAACATTTTGTTTAGGTACCTTAGACAAGGAAAGAGAGGGAACATCTAGGCGAGGGTTTAGTAAATGAGCGTTACCTGTTCTTTTTCTTTCCTTGTCTAAGGTAGGTACTTACTGAAATATAACAAACAAAAATAATAAAAATAAAATCTAATTTTAGTATTTGAAAAATTGTGATTGTTCCTTGAACCAAGCAACAGAGACAAAACTTTAAGGAATTATATAAAAGCCTCAACCTGGAAGCTACAAGGAAGTTTTATCTTCTTCTGGGTCCATTAGTGGCAAGAACGATCTCAAAATATTGTCACTATACCTTAACGACAAACTGAATCGATATCTAGTAGAAGAATGGGAAAACAAAAATGTGGACACCTTATCTTGCTGGAAAAACAACCAGAATAAATTTTCCTCCATGGCTCTTTGGCCAAAGATAGCCTATCAATTTTAGCCTACGTCCGTCGCAGCAGAAATACTCTTCTCAGCCGGATTGACCATGAGGAACCAAAGAAGTCGGCTTAACGAGGATTCAGTAACCGCGATCCTTTGTGTCCAGACAAAAGATAAAATATTTTTTAATTTAATTAAAGAATACTTGTGGATATATAAACATATATATATATATATATATATATATATATATATATATATATATATATATATATATATATATATATATATATATATATATGTATATATATATAGTAAACTCTTAAATATTGGGGAAATCTGCAAGAAAGACTCTATCAATTGTTTCGCCGAACGTTTTCGCCAAAGAGAATTAATTTGGAATTAGAATATTAAAAAACTTTGCTAGTAACATAATGGTGTTTTTTGTTACTATGTGCAAAAAAAGTTTTTTTTTAACGTTGGAAATGTATGGTAGCTTTGAACTTAAAACGCAAAGGTTTACCCAAGGTTAATCGAAAAACCCAATGTAACTACATTTAAAAGGAGGTAATTCTTTGAATTGTCGGCAATAACTAAATTTTTGATTGTTAGAAAGTTTAAAAGTGAGGTTCTGTTTTAGCCAGAACGCATGCGCTGACAAATTCAAGTAGTTCTTATGAATCTTTATGTCGTTAAGGTTCATTGGTAAAACCGAATGAATTTAAATCCCAGTATAGGGAAATGTTATTTTGATTTTCTTTTTTAATTATATTCTATTATTCATAATACATGAACATAATTCATATTTATATATATATATATATATATATATATATATATATATATATATATATATATATATATATATATATATATATATATATATATATGAAGATTTGTAAAATGAGTGGATATTAAAATAAGTAATTTTTGTTTAATTTTGGCTCTCTAATTGTGTCTTTCCAATTAAGTCGGTACCAAATGTGACTTTTATCTATTTTTAGTTAAATGAAAAAAGTTATTCTTTATAAACTTCTGCATGGTATAAAAACTAAAATAAAATTATCAAATATTAACCTTGTACAGTCGTATTCGCAGCTTGTCAAAAAATATGAATTCTATGTCCATCGTGATTAGTGAAGAGTAAAGTAGGTACCTTTATTTTTAAAAATATCGACACTCACTATCAAGAAAATTTGATTCCAATTAAAAATTACCAAAAAGTCATTGGTTCGTCAGTTCATTATAGATGAAATATCAATGTATAGACAAAGTGTTTGTAAATGAAATTAAAAAAAATTAAAATAATAAACATGTTATCAATAATATAATTCAACATTATTACTGAAAATTACTCATAAAATTCCAATATTCCATTTAAAATAGGAAAGCTTACAGCGATTTTCAGTATAACAAAAGTAATAATTATTAATAAAAAATATTAAATTAGAAGGTGGAACATCTTCTACCTCCCCCTTTTGGTCTAAATTTTCATAAATATACAACAATAAAACATTGAAAATTTTTAATTGAATTGTTACTGGAATGATCCTATATGAGTATAAGTATCTGAAACAATTTAAACGGGAGAAACTCGAACTCGAAACTAATAGAATTTTTTTTTATACATTGTATAGGAAAATTTGACACTTCTAGAAACTGAAGCAATTTTTAGATAGGTCTAGTAATATAATTTTGATGTTTAATTTTTATGATAATTTGTAAAAACAAAATATGCTCAGAAAAAATATAAATATTAAATTTGTCTTTATAGCATTAATATTAAAATATATTTACTTATTTATAAAATATAATTTAAGTTAGCTTTGTGGGACAGCGAGACGTGTCGCGGGAAGGGACGGCGAAAATAATTGCGGGACGGGATAAATAGAAAAGTGAAATACACGAAACGGAAAAAAAGTCTGCCAATGGACCCAAAAGAAAAAATTCCCTTAATTTTTTCTTTTTGCTTTTGGCAATCCTCTTTTTCAATTTTTAAATGTGCTTTATTTCTGGTTAGCATTACTGTGATCTACATTAGTATTTGTAAATGTCCATAAACATAAAATAAACACAAGAGACTACATAAAAAACACTAAAGGGAAGTGGCAAGAAATACTATAAACTTTAACAATAACGCTAGAAAAAATAAAAATTAATGAAGAAACTATAGTCATGTCTGCTAAATAATCTAAATGTATTTGAAATACTTTTTAGTTTATTCAAAATTGTGAAAAAAACGTTTATTTTGAAATGATTTAAAAATATTTGAGGCAGTGGCCAGAATAAGGGCCTATAGGCATATGAGCCCTTCTTCTAGAGAACACAGAATTGAACTCTTTATGTTGTTCTCTGTCAGTCTACCAATTTTTTCTACAATATTACGGTTTTTTACATTCGTACAATACTTTTTTTAGTGAAGTATTGGCACAGCTGAGAAAGAGTTGTGCCTCTAAATCAACTTTTTTTTATTGAATTTCTGACAATGTGATTGAAGTTATGTTATATTTTAAACTATAAGTTTAAGTGTATTTTAAAGCAATGTCTAGTCGTAAAGCTATTTTAGATAACGCAGTATCAAAAGATGCCAAAAGAAAATTATTCAGAAAGACCATTGGAACAGGAGTATATGTAAAAATTTACGGGTAAAAATGTACAGAGTAAGTTATTTTCTGTTATCCGTAAGTGTTGTGTAAAAAAATGTTTTGCAAAATAACTTCGCAAGATCAAAAGCGTTTATTTGACTCTTTTTATAATATTGGTTCAAAAAAAGAACAAGATACTCTTTTAACTGGTTGTATGGCATTAGGGGAGCCTCCAGAAAGATATAGAAAGAAAGAAATCCCAAAATTAGCAGACAGTATCACTAGAAATACAAGCTTAAAACTTCTGGTTGTGATGTGCCCGTGTGGCGTTTCTTTTTTGTTGACTTATATTAAGTAGGAGTGAAACATGTAAGAATATTACAGAAAAAAATTGTTGAGAAAACTCCACTTAATGAAAAGCGTGAAAAACACGGAAACCAAAGAAAATTTCAGATGATGTTTATTCTATGGCTTTAGAATATTTAAAATCCATTCCATATAAACTAAGTCATTAGTCATTACCCACATGGAAAAACAAACAGATTTTACTTCGACAACTTAGACCTAACGATTAAGAACAATATTTTAAGCCGTTTTAAAAGTTGTTTAAAGACACTACTTGGAATAATCTTACCATGACATACAAGAACTATTTTAAGTTTTTTAGAGATATTAATTTTACGTTCAAAAACCGAAGACTGACACATGTGATTATTGTCGTAAGTGTGAAATCAAACTAGAAAACAACCGGAATGATGAATGCCGTGTTGATTACAATCTCCATGAAAAGAGACTCGAGGCATATTCCAAGCTAAAAAATGATAACTTGAGAAAGGCAAAGATGACAGTGGCATTCTTATCCTGGAATTTGATTACGCACAAAATCTACCGTAGCTCATGCTCAGCATAACAAAACAGTTCTATAAAAGACTTTCATGGATGTACGTATTCAATATACACGTGCATAATGATGAATATCATGTGTATATTCCTTCATAGAATCTCAATGTAAAAAGGGAGCAAGTAGTCTAAAATCAGTCTAAAATAAAAGACGTGAGAGACTTGTTTCAGTACTTCAGAGAAGAAAGTAGAAACTTCTAAAAACTTTTATTTCAAGAAGGCACACCGGCTGAAAAGGACAATGAGAATAGTGCTGATGACTTAGATGGTGACGAAATTTAGCATAAAATTATATTAAATATAATAAAGTGTAAACAAAATAAAAGTTTTCATCTTGTACAAAGCCTTGACTATTATTTTAAACCTTTGTATACTATAATATATGACTTTAGTACACTATACAGTAAAAAGTTATAGGCCTTTCTTCTGAAGATACCGTTTTAATCTGCCAAAGTGTTCTCCAGAAGAAGGGCTTATGTAAACTTGTTTTAATAATCTTTATTTGAAAAAAAAAACAAAGAAAAATGTAAGCGTTGGTTCGCCTGAGGCATGGATGCTAAATCTTTGAATGCTTGTTTCTCAAAATAAATTTTTAGCAGTTAGGCCCTTCTAGCTACCGCCTCATTTATAGATTTGACAAAAGTATTTATTTAATAAACACGTTTTAATCAGAAAATCAATATACAAACATTAACATTATATTTTATTTTTATTCCTAAAATTTTAGAACTATTTCTTTTAATCAAGCTGTTGCATAAAAATGTTAGAACACCTTTTTGTATATGAAATAACAATGAACTTTTTTTGTTATAGGATTGGTTACTGCAATCGCCGTATTCTTTACAATGGTTACTGCAGCAGCACTGTTATATTCATTTTTCATACAAAGTCCTGTTCTAAAATTAGAAACTATCTTAAATTCTCTGACGAGCATGCTGGCTACAACAGAAATCGTGTTTGGAGTTTTATATTTATTGCCGTGTTGCGAGAAAAAACACTATTATTAAATTTGTAATTCAATATAAATGTTTTGTATGAATAAATTATTTTGGTATATTATTGTTAAGAAACGTCTTTTATTTTAAAATTTAAAAATCATAATATACTATTAGGTACATATCCCTACCATACAGTTGTTAAATACTGCTGAATTATGGTGGATGCTCCATTTCATGAAGCATTTTTTGTTATTTTGTATTTATTATCATCATAATATTATATCGTTGGATATTTTAATTCAGTCCACCAATGTTTCTTTATAGACCAGGCGGTATCTATGCGGCTATTTTTTGCTTCAATCGCTTCGAAATATTAGAAATTATAATTTCACTATGTGAACACTTATAATTATATATATATATATATATATATATATATATATATATATATATATATATATAGGTTCTTGAACTCCTAAGTGGAGCATAGAGCTTCAGTGAAAACGCGCCATCGGGTTCTATTTTGCGCTAAGGCCTTCACCTCATTCCAAGACTTTCCTTGGCCTCTTATCTCGTCCATGATGGATCTTCTACAAGTTTGTACTGGGCGACCTCTTTTTCTTTTTCCTTGGGGATTCCACTCTAGGGCAGTCTTTGCGATACTGGAACTATTTTTTCGGAGTGTGTGACCGATCCAACCCCACTTTCTGGACTTAATTTCATTTTGTACCCTCTTTTGTTCGGTCAGGTGTAGCAGATCTACGTTTCTGATGATGTTAGGCCAGAATATACGAACAATTCTTCGTAGACATTTGTTAATAAAGACCTGCAGTTTGTCTGTGAGGGTGTTTGTCACTTTCCAGGTTTCACATCCGTAGAGTAGAACAGACATGACATTTGATCGGAATATTCGGATCTTTGTCCTTGTAGTATACTCGCCAGATTTCCAAATAGGGTTGAGCGTGCTGAAAGCTTGTTGGGCTTTTCGTATTCTCATACGAATATCGTCTTCTGTACCTTCGTTTTCTGTTATGACACTTCCAAGATACGTAAAGTTTTCCACATTTTCAATCTGCATATTGTCGATAGTAAATAGCGTGTTGTTCCTTGCATTTATTCTCATGGACTTGGTTTTACTAATATTAATTTTCAAACCTATTTTATTGGCTTCAGTGGAAAGTGTTTCCGATTGGTAAGCCAGATCTTGGAACCTTTGACCTAATAGGCAGATATCGTCCGCGTATTCTAGATCGCTTAGGCGTGTGGTTAACGTCCATTGTATCCCTCTTGTGTCAGAGTCTAGTTTGGAGAGAACATAGTCTATAGCTATGTTAAAAAGAAACGGAGTACGCATCCCTGTCTAACTCCAGTAAGTATGTCGAATTCGTCACTGTTGATCCCATTGTGTGTCACGCTGCATTTCGCATCAATATATAGTGACTTTAATAAATTTTCTACATATAAAAGAGCATTCAAGCTTCCAAATAAAATTCGAATCATTGAAATTCATTTATTTTAATAATAATTAATTTTGTGCATTAGTTTATTATTATATTTGTTGAAAAAATAACTTAATAAGTAATCGATCACGAATTTATTAAATTATTTTTATTTTTATTATTATTTTTTATTTTTAAATTATTTAAGTTCTGAATTTTAGTTTGCCATGTAAAGTCCTTCATGGTTAGGCAGGATTGCCATGTGATATTGGGCTGTCTCATTCCTATTCAACTTTCTAAATTGGGGCTGTTGACTACCCAACATCAGAAAAAATAAAAGAAATAATTCAAATTTATTTTCATCTTCAAGGATTGAACACTTTATTCTTGGTAATTATTTAAATTTTAAAGTCGCATTAACATTAACCAATTAAAACCAAATTGCTGTTTTGCTTCGTTTAGAAGATGTTATTGAGTTAGATAGTCTATGGAATTATTTGTATACAGCTGCTTTATTTTGTGTAATGAACTGAGGGAATCAGTAAATCAGTAAGTATAACAGCTTTGGAGATGTGGTCACTTATATAAATTAATGCTTGCAGAATTGCCTACATTTTGCCAAACAAGATGCTACTGAATGATGGTAATTAAAATTGTAATATAGTATTTGCAATAACGACTGGTGATCCGACAAATTATTGGATTTTAATGCGTCTATATACATGTGGTAACAATCAGAAAGACAGGAAAGTTTTTCACAGAACAATTGGTTTGTTTGATGGTATTGAATAAGAGGTGTCAAATTTGTTGTATTAAGTCGGAGTTAGATCACTTTTTATAAAGAGTATGGTCCAGGTTGGAGGCAGAGCTTTAGTTGACGCATCGAAGAATTTTGGAAATTGGATGCTATGAGACGATAAGTACCTTCGATTTCTTTCATAGAATAAGGGATTGTCAAATTGTTTTTAATGTAAATTTCTTTGAAACGATCCCCACTAGTATGGTAAAGAGAGGGTTGCGACTTTATATCTTCAATGCTTGAAGCGTAAGCTAACGAAAAATATATTTTTCTGAATCTTAAAGGTAGTTCATTCATTAAACAATAGACTTTGAATCGGGCTGGTACGAAAAGCTCCTGTAGCTATTGTTGATGATGTTCGATAATCGACAATATATCACAAGTGTTAGAACTTAAATGCCATTTTAAAAACTCAAAAACTATCTAAGGGATATTAATATACTTGACAAATTATATTTAATATTTTAAATAAATTTAATTTAATAAATTTAATAAATTTAAATTTTATGAAAGTTTTATGTTTCATAGATATCAATAATATAGAAATTTAATTTTTAATTAACATACCAACTAAAATTATAATTTACTTTATAATTTTATATTGTAATTATTGTAGTAATCATTGTAGTTTGTTCTCCCGCTAATAAACCTCAGTGTTTGATGCGGTTAATAAATTAAAAAAAAAAAACAAAAAGGTAACCAATATTTTTTATTACTATCTTCCAAGCTCATATGATAAACCAACTTGTAATAAATATTTCCCGATTAAATCAAGTTATAAAAACGCTATATAGCGTGACTTCTATATGAACATCCACAAAGTATATTCGTATTCAGGTTTTTACTCCCGTAATGGACAATTTGAAGCATAATAGCGATAAAAACGTTGATATCTAAACTCGTCCTGCAAACAATGAGTAACCAATTCGAAGTTTTTGATAAAGTATAACATTAATTATATTGATTTTGTCAACCTTGTACTATTTATATTGATAGTTTGCTTCTTATCATTACAAAGAAAACATTCTGGCAAACTAATACGACTTTATAAACGTTTAATTAATTATTCACTACAACTACTATTTTTAAAAGTCTAATTTGTCCTTATTATAAGTAAAAAACTTATCGATACTTTGCTTTTTTATGAAATAAAAATGTATATATTATTTACAAAGGTCTAATGCTAATTGCTATCTGTTTAGTTCCCGAGAATTATAGAAATTATTTAATAACCTAAAAATTACTATAAAGGACAGAAAAACAAATGCCAAAAGTTATTCTGATATCAATTTAATGAAAATTTGTTTCTCCGGTCTAAAGGTTCTATTCGGTCTATATATTACAAAAAATAAAACATTCTAGTAGACTAATACGACTTTATAAACGTTTAATTAATTATTCACTACAACTTTTACTACTTTACTTAATCAGTAGACCCATTTGTACCTTTCGGTGTTGGGCCGTTTATAATACAATTCATTAAATTACAATATTTGACAGTCTTTTGAGGTGTCCTAGCTCTTAACGAACTTTCTCCATTCCTTCCTATTGGATGCCATCTGTGTTGCTTCCTGCCAAGTCTTACCCTTACTCTGCAGTATCTGCGAGATGTCACTGTTCCATTTATTAGTAATATTAAAAGTACAATTAGTTAATGAGGCATTTTTAAAATTGAAACCGTGCAAAAATGTTCCCGACTCTTGATACGCATTGGTAATTGTTGATGATACTGATGGTCGAGAACAACTTTCAGCAATCATTCCCGATGTTGGCGAATCATGAGGGTTTAAAATTTTTTGAGCATTATCGTTCTTATCGAACTTGGAGGGCCCCAAACGTGCTACTGCATCATTAGCCGCAGACTCAATTTCGTTTAGGTTTTCCATTTTAGCACTAAATTTGCGCTTGCGGTTGCAACAACAATAAGCCGTCTTTAATAATTGCAAACAACTGTAACCAGGGAGACGCAAATCCCACCGACAACTTAATTATTTTAATTTCTAACATCTAGATGACTTTGATAGTTGTCACAGTTAATTTCGAGTAAAAATAGCGTAAGAATTGTACTATTTATGGTTGAAAATTGCTACGTTTGAAGAAAAAATAGTATACTTTATTCGGCAAAGAAGCGACTTTTCTTGACTTGCCCTCTATTACGCGCCTCACTTCGTTCGGCGCGTAATATCGGGCGCGTCAAGAAATGTCATGCTTCTCCGCCTCATAAAGTAATATACTATTACTTCTTTTAAAAGCTTTTACGCGCTTAAAGTTTTTTCTTTTATTAGTATTAAGTTATACTTTGACGCCCATAATGGCACCAATTCTAATTATATGTAATTAGCTTTTTCCAAAATTAAAAGCTACGCATATTGAAGAACGTCATATTCTGTTAAATATATTATTATTTTATTTTACCGAACTCTACCAGGTCTCAAAAATAGTTGTCAGATAATTTTTAAAGAGGCTAGAGGCTTCATTATATAACATAAATAATAATTTTATTTATAAGAATCTGCAGGGGTATCCTAGGAGTAGGTGGCAAAATATCCATGTTTTCCATCCATCCAATTGAATTATACACCTTTTTCTTTCGTTGGGTAGTAATTAATGTTCTTATCACACGTAGGGCGCAAAAAGTCAAAATCCAAACCAAAGTAAATTTCTGAATTTACTTCTATTAAAACAAGAGAATTTTTAGAAGACAGATCATAACAAGAAGAAGCCCTCAGGTGGTTGGTTGTTAAACTCATGGTGACACCAAAATCTACCAGATCTGATATTTTATTTCTGTCGATAGTATCTTGCATACACATGTAAAATTGCCTTCCTTTTGGAGAAATTAGTCTAGATTCCCAGCGTGTATGTTTAGCGTTGTAGTCTCCGACTGCCAAGTGTCTGGTTTTAAGATATATGAAGAACTGTGTGAATTGTTGTTTGTTTATATTATGTCGTAGTGGGCAGTAGATGGCTGATATTGTTAATGGCCCTTCCCAATCTTTAATGGATTTCCTGGTAACTTGCAAATAGTCTTTAGTTGTTCTGCTATACTCATGATGCTTAATTGATTTCTTGATTATGACTGCAGTTGCGCCATGTGCCGTACCGTCTCGATGATTGGTGCTTTATATTACATAATTAGAACATTTGAAATAACTGCTGTTGGTAAAGTGGGTTTCAGATATAAACATTATGTCAATTTTATTTTTGATTATGAAGGCTTTAAATTTTTAGGCATGTTGGGTTAGCCCGTTGGCATTCCAAAGTGCCGCTTTCAGCAACTTGGTCATTTGGACAGGGTAAAAGTGTAACAATCACTGTAGTCAAAAGGTTTAACATCTTACTCATTTGTTCAATGAGTCCTTTCATCATTTTATTACATAATAATCAAAATCAAAATGTATTAAAAACACGTAATAGGTCCATAAATAGCTATCATTACTTCAAAAAAATTTGAGATAATACTTTTGTTTTATCTTGATGTTAATTATCTGCACTTTTATCTAAAATTTGTAACAATATATCCTTAACTAACATTGAGAGCCAATTGTTTTGGACTTCGACTAACTCTAGTCTTTAAAGAGTAGGTACTTTCTTCTTCTTAGGGTGCCTGTCCGTTCCGAACGTTGGCGATCATTCTGGCTATGATGACTTTGTTGGTTGCTATACGGAATAGCTGTGTTACGGTCTTTCCATACCATGCTTTTAGGTTAGCAAGCCAGGATATTCTTCTTCGTCCTGGGGCTCATTTTCCTTTAATTTTACCTTGCAAAATGCATTGAAGTAGCTCATATCTGCCTTGATTTCCCATTATATGTCCCAAGTACTGCAGCTTACGGCTCTTCACGATATTGACCAAATCCGCAGTTGTGTTCATCCTTCGCATTACTTCATTGGTGACTTTGTCTGTCCATGGTATCTTTAGGATCCTTCTGTATGACCATAGCTCAAAAGCCTGAAGTTCTGATAGAGTTTCCGCCTTCAATGTCCACGTTTCTACTCCGTACAGAAGCACTGAGTACACATAACATTAGGGGAGCCTTATTTTTGTTTCTAGGGTGAAAGAAGGTACGTCTTATTTTAAATATAAATCTGAAGAAAGGAAAATGACAGGGACAAACAAAAGATATTAAATAATAATATTTATTATTCATCAAAAACGAATTTTAGTATCAATAAAAAAAAACAAATCCTGTCTAAAGCTGCACAACATGTAAAAATAATACTTATGGCAAAATTGATATTGGTCAACATGTAGTTAGATAACTTGTTGGCTTCATGTTGTTGAAGAAATAGCTCGTTGGCTTCATGCTGCTGAAAGTAGTGTTAAATGTAGTTGTAGTTGAATGTAGATACATGTAAGCTGAAGTAGTTTCAAGTAGGTGTTGAGTTAACCATACAACCATGTTACTGCCCCTTACTCCCTGTGGTGTATGAAGTATTTCGAGAGGTCCTACACAAACAGGGGGACAAGAAACATTTTAAATAAGGCCAAAACACATAATGGAGATTTAAGAACAGTTTATGAACAGAAATATGACTTTAAATACACGAAAGAGATATATACCCTTCTATTATTATCATACCATTTCTTATATTTTGGAGTGAAACTGACAGACGGAAGTCAAAAGTTTACAACTGACACATTTTTTATTGACTTAAAATAGATCATAGATATTTCATGTGTTTATGGTTAAGCTAGTTATAAACAGTCAGATCTCCGACGAAGTTCAACCATGATTTTATCCCTTATGCCTTTAAGAGTACTGAAAGATAAAATCAAAGACAGTAAAATAAGTGAAAACTGTATTGTTTCCAAGAGGAGTTTGAGTATAAATTGAATTTTGTTTTGTAAAAAAATTGCTTGTCCTGACATGATTTTATCCCCTATGCCATTTTACGAATCGATAGAAGAGTACTGACTCTATTTTTAAAAATTTTGGCATAAGAGCTACTAGTGCCCCAAGGGTGTTGATTATTATGACCTAAAAACGTAATATGAAGTGGTCAGTGTCAGCGATTTTATCCTTCATGCTACTTGAAAGTTTGTTAGTTTCCCGATAAGGAAATTTCAAAAAGAAAGGCATAACTGCAGGTCGAGAAAACGAAAATTTTACCTTTGAAAATAGGGTCGGTAGAAGTTTCCATAGACAAAAATATTGGAAAAGTTGTTGAAAAAGTAGGATGTTGTTCCACGATTTTCTCTTATGCTACTTTGTATACTTATAGCAAACTTAATTTTAAGCTTATAGGAAAATAGGTATAAGTGCCACAAGAGATGTTCAAGCTAAGAATGTATTTTTTAAATTCTTTGAATTTATCACTGAGTTGCGGACAAATTGTATTTAAATGACTCTATTTTCTGCCTCATGCGCTTTCAAGAGTACTTAAAAAAGCAACCTTCTGATTTTGGTGCAGAATTGCGGAATGTCAAATTTAAGGACGCTTTGGTAAAATTCCTTATTGACTGTTGGGATAAGCAAGCTTTTTCCAATTTTTTAGAAGATAAGAGCTCTATGTTTCTTACGAAAACTGGTTCCGGTATACGTTTAACAATAACCTAGTTCATTGCAAAATTGTTAAAGAATATTATAGCGCGGGTCATGAGTAAAATTGAATGTGGCACTGAAGTCATAGGGCAATGCTCTGATACAGATATTTTAATAATAATTTTAGGAAATATTGGGAATTTAAAATAAGGACTAACAGTATGGCTACAATTTGGTACAGAAACAATAGGCATTTTATTGATATAAATAACATCTATAGTTCGCTGGGGGCAAAGATTTGTGAGGGACTTAATGCATTCCACGCTTTTACAGGCTGTGATTTTATCCCGTCATTTTATAGAAATGGGTAAAAAGAAACCGTGGGCTTTACATTTGTAGAATCGGTAAAAAGAAACCGTGGGCTTTACATGCTCTACAACATGAAATTTCAAAAATCTTCATAGACATCCAAAACCCCAATTGCGAAGATTATCAGGGAGTATTTAATTTTAAGCCATAATATGTTTTTCCTTTGTGCTGTTATAATATTATTTTACTTTTACTTCATTTACTGCTTAACTGTTAATAAATAATTAGTATTTTTTGCATAGAATAGCATCAAATATTGTATTAACATGTTATGCAATCATTTTGCATAACAGTAAGTAAAATAACATTTTCTGTAAATGTTCTATAAAATATTTTTGTGTTACAGGGCAATATTTTAATACCCTGAAAGAATTCGTTTGTAAAATGTAAGCAACAAAAAAAAAAGGTTAGACGAATTTCAAGTCGGTAAATAATTCATCAATCAAATCATTAATGAACAACAAACTCTTGGTGGACAGCAAATAGAGAGAGTGACAAAATATAAATATTTGGGAGCTTACATCAACACAGAATTAGATCCAGACCAAGAGATCAGGGTACGAATAGAAATGGCAAGGGCAGCGTTCTTAAAATTTAAGCAATTGTTCTGTGACAAAAATCTGAATACTGCACTGAGACTGAGGTTTGTTGAATGTTACGTCTGGTCGCAACTATTGTACGGGGTAGAAACATGGACATTAAAGGCGCAAATAGTTAAGAAGCTTGAAGCCATTGAACTTTGGATATACCGGAGAATGTTGAGAATTCCATGGACTGCCAGGGTCACCAATGAGGAAGTGCTGAGAAGAATGGGTCGAGACAAAAAATTGTTGAGAACAATAAAAGTACGCGAGACTGCATACCTTGGAGACATACTGAGAAATAATAAATATAGTCTTCTGCAGGTCATTATGCAGGGTAGAGTCGATGGCAAAAAGGGAATAGGTAGAAAGAGGAAGTCATGGCTGCGAAATATTCGAGACTGGACAAACATGACTGTAGACGAATTATTCCACGTTGCAAAAGACAGAGAAGCTTTTAAAAATGTGGTCGCCAACCTCCGTTAATGGGGACGGCATAAGAAGAAGAAGAAATAAATCATGTCTACAATTGTTTATCAATAATTATATTGAAATTACAGACGGATTCGCAAAAAAATTACTAAAATTTGATGGTTGCATGTTGACACCTTGCCCGCGAGAATTATAGCAGACAGCATGACTTAAAGAAAGTCTTTGGAGCAATACTGACTTGGATATGCCCTGCAAATTTTTTTTTATTTATTTGAATATATATATATATATATATATATATATATATATATATATATATATATATATATATATAAATATATATATATATATATATATATATATATATATATATATATATATATATATATATGGTTTCTATACCCACTAAAAAGGGATAAGGGAGAAAATGGTTGAGATTTAAAAAATCTTCCTAGTGACAGTAATAAATTATAAATTATAAATAATAAAATAAATAAAAGGATAAAAATGATTTATATTTCTGGCATAGAATAGCATAAAATATAAGTAACTGGTAACTCAATACTGGTTCATCTATTTTACATGACATTAGTAGAAAGAAAAACTACTTGGAGTTGGATTTAATAGAAGATTTGGAAATTACAAGGGAAACAAATGAAAATTCTCACTATCTTAATACTTAAATTAATTTAAATTGTACTAAATTTTAGTTTAATATAAATAATAATAATAAATATAATAATAAATCTTATAAGGTCATGCAGAAAGCTGTCGCGACGTCCAGATGTGTACGAAAATTTTTGGGAGATACTCCAGCAAATCAAGTCACCTAGGGCTCGATAACACGGAAAGAGTCCTACCAGAGCTCAATCCTTTTGATACCGTAGGTATCTGGGATGAGTGAATTTTCCCCTTAGAGGGAGTGTGAGCCGTATGGCTACATCTGGATAATAAATCTTAATTTATTTTTAAAAACTTTATTGCAGCTTCACTTCGTATTCGACCCAGATCGACTGTTTAGACTTCCTGCAGTGAGTATACCCATTAAGAATTTATTAAATTCATATTTTGATTAATATTACTATTTTATTCTTCAATAATTTGCAAAACTAGCTTGTTCAGGATCACATTGATCTATAGTTGGCGTCGATTATACTCTCCATATCTCTTCGTAATTTAGATATACTGTTGTGATATTTATTTCAATGTCTATTTAATTTATAATGGCTTGTTCTTATCTTAATTCATTAAAAGGCACAATAATTTATATCAATTTATTTAAACGAATAATACACATAATTTATTTAGGCGAGCGTAACAACAATATCGCAAGCGCGAATCTTCTTTATTAACTGCCCCTTCAATTAGAGTTCCGTTATTATATACCAGTGCCGTTATCTCGACAAGTCTAAAACCTTCGATGGCGAAACGGTAAAGGCAAACTGGATTTCCCTCGCATCGGTTCGAACTCATTCTGGAAGGTCATTCAGGTAAATCGAAGCCTCTCGTAAAATCTAAAACATATTAGCATTAGTCATCATATATTTTACAGTTATTTTTAGGCCAGGATATTTATCGTAACATTGCCCCCCTCTTAAAAGATGGTTCCTCCTGGAACCTTGTCGGGACTGGAACCGGAACTGTATGCTGGTATCGACAACTGGACCCTCTTTTACAACTTCCAGTTGTATAAAAATGACAAGGGACGGTTTTCTCTCCGCACCAGTAACTATGCGGATTGCAACAGACTAACACCTGGACTTCGGTGTCTTTGAAGATCTCCTCCACCATATTTCGGATAACCCTCCAATCTAATTGGCGGCACTCCAACTTTGGCATGGCTAACTTTTGCACGTCGGACTCTAGTACGTGCTCTCTCAATTGAAGTAAGGCTTCCCATACATCTCGGTAGGTAGGTTGGTCACGGGCAGTGTCTTTTGTTACCAGGTAGAAAAGGTAACGTGATGCATCTTGGAGTTTCAAGGTTTTACCGGGAGCTGGCACCTGGCATTGAAGTTCTGCAACTCGACCAAACTTCCTTCGAAAGACGGATGCCAACCCTGGTGCGTCTTTGATACTGGCCGGGATGGTAAGGGCCAGCGCGTAGTCATCGGGGAGCGCGAGTAGATCTTGCTTTTCTTCAGTGGTAACACCATGTCTTGCTTTACCGGTACCTCCATAGGCACCCATGAATTCCTCAAACGTGAGGTCAGACACGTCTAGGACTTGGTTTACTTCCACTTCTTCATCTACG